>NC_091317.1:30222357-30522357 GCF_038502225.1 Cherax quadricarinatus | reverse complement strand
AGTGGTAAAAATACAGTAAACAAATTACAACATGAAGTACAAATGAGTATTTCAAATAAGAGGCTTTATAGTTGTACAGATTTGTAGCACATTTGATGAGTTACTGAACATTCAAGAGAATGGAGTATACTCATGTGTACTATTTATTCTTATCTCTTGCCTTACCGTCTCACCTATTTCAGTCTCATTCTCCTTGACATTTTGTCTGTCTGTGTAGTTGTAACATGGCTTGAATCTAATATTTTACACTTTCACCTGTCAAAATCCATCACTTTATAATGCACTAGTAGAGTTTACATTTCAATTTCTTCTGTTTCACATTTTGTTAAACTTCTTACTTTCAGCAACTTGTACATGAACATCCAAAACATTGAAATCTCATTATTTTTAATGCATACAATCCACTGTTTATCAACATATGCATATACAGTTAACCTTCCCATGAAGCAAAAATACTTAGCATGATATTAACTGAAAAGCTGTTGACAATTTGCAATCTTATTTTTTATCCCTTGAGGAAGCTCTTAATAGTACATTCCGTATGTGTGGAAGTATCACATAATGCACCAAACCTTGGTGGCAGCAGTTAGTTTTTCCCCTCTGAAGCACAATACCTCCCTCATCCTGCATTGTAACCTATGCTGCCTACCGTCACATTCTAGAAGCATTGCATGTGGTACTGACTCTGTTATCAAAAGATTCTGGATCATTTCATCACTTGGTACCCAAGAGGAATACTGGAGGTTAATGAAGGAGTTATGTGAATCCCTGACATTATTGAAGAAAGTGGAAATTTTAGATACACTTCAAGGCAGTGCACATATAATGAAGGGTGCACACACTTTTGGCCTGAGAGAATCCATCATGACTCATGAAATTATAGTAACACGATTGTAAGCAAACCATAAAATGGGTGTGGTTTGAACCCTTGGTCTGGAGTTTTACGACTCACTCGCCATGAGCTCAAACCCCACCCATTCCATGGTTAGAATTCATCATTCATACAGTTAGAGACTGCGAGAAAAAACTGAGCTTGTGCAATTACAGTGGACCCCCGCTTAACGATCACCTCCCAATGCGACCAATTATGTAAGTGTATTTATGTAAGTGCGTTTGTACGTGTATGTTTGGGGGTCTGAAATGGACTAACCTACTTCACAATATTCCTTATGGGAACAAATTCGGTCAGTACTGGCACCTGAACATACTTCTGGAATGAAAAAATATCGTTAACTGGGGATCCACTGTAGTAGTGTTGACAGTGATATATTAAAGAGAATGTCATAGAGATCAGTAATGCTCAGTAGGACAGAAATATAACTCATTGTATGAACTTAAGAAAAAACAAGGAAAGGGGTCCAGCTTAGTGCTTAGATGATAAGGAACAAAGCCCTATCTCACTATAAAATTCTGTGAGAAGGAAGGAGAGCCTTCAAAATTCAGTAAAACTTTGAAATCTGCCCATGTGTTTCTTGAAAATTTTTTGAAACTGTCATAGTAACATAATAAATTTAATGTTCAGTACTGGACTTTGCTCACCAGAAACTGAAGTGTTAGCTGGTTAGCAGGTTTTTTGGCTCTCCTAGTCTAGTATCTACTTTTATTTAGCCTTTAACCCTTTCAGGGTTTTCGACGTACTAGTTCGACTTGGGCACCAGGGTTATTGACGTACTAGAACGCCTAAATTCTAGCGCCTTCAAATCTAGCGAGAGAAAGCTGGTAGGCCTACATATGAAAGAATGGGTCTATGTGGTCAGTGTGTGCAGTATAAAAAAATCCTGCAGCACACAGTGCGTAATGAGAAAAAAAAAACTTTGACCGTGTTTTTGAATTAAAACAGCGACTTTGCACTGTATTTTTGTATGGTATTTATCGTTGTTTTCTAGTTTTCCTGGTCTTGTTTTATAGAATGGAAGACATATTACAGAAATTGAGATGATTTTGACTGATTTTACAATGAAAAGCACCTTGAAATTGAGCTCAAAGTAGCAGAAGTGTTCGATTTTTACCAAAGTTCAAAAGTAAACAAATCATGCCAAGTGTCCAATACACATCAACTGGTGAGTCTAATATTCTTTCACAAGTGCGCTGATATTATTTATACCATTTCTGCACTAATGCAGTAGTCTGCATAACAGTAAATCTTCTATTTTTTGTAAGAATAAAAATTCAAAGTGGAAAGCCAAAGAAATATAAGAGGGGCATGGGAATGTGACTAACGAACAGAGAACTTGTTATTTTAGTGACAGGAATGTCTTTCCTATTTATTCTGGACCCTATTTGGAAATTAGCATCATTTGAAATTTGTGTGAAATTGGCAAAATTGCCAATTTCTAACCACTTTATTGGATAGTTGAAATTGGTAAATAGGTGGTTTCTTGTACTCATTCGATAGAAAAAATGGATTTCTAGCGAAATAGTTTTGATTTTTGTTGACTAGTACACAGGAATTGGCCAAAAATAGGGCTCAAAATGGGCGAATCGCCGATGTTTACACATCGGCGAGACTGCTAACTTTGCAAGAGCATAATTCCGTAAGTTTTCCATCAAATTCCATACTTTTGGTGTCATTATGATCGAGAAAAGATTCTCTATCATTTCATAAGAAAAAATCATTTTGTTTTTTCCGAAAAATTTTCGACCCTGAGAACAAGTTTAGGAGAGGGCTTATCGACCCTGAAAGGGTTAAACTGTATTACAGACTTAATGGCCAAATTGTTCATGCCATGGATCTATAAATTAATTTTCATGGGCACATTTTGAATGTGGCAAGGTATATTTTGTGATTAATGAATGTCTTTGGTCCAGAGTGTTAAAACATTAGTTTGTAAAAAATGTAGGAGCTGAGCATGCCCGCCCAGGTCGGCAGTCTTGGTTTATTACAACAGTGGTACTCACTACTGACAAGACTGGGTAGCTTAACCCTTTCACTGTCCAGCCCTCAAAATTAAAAGTGCTCACAGTGTACCCTCTAAAAAAAAAATTCTTCTGAAATGGTAGATTTTTTTTTTTTTTGTGATAACTCCAAAAATACAGAATTTGATGAAAAACTTAGGAATTATGTTGGCACAAAGTTAGTGGTCTATGCACAATTTATTTATCAGCAATTTTGCTGACTTTGAGTCCAATTTTTAAACCAATTCCATTGCTCAATTTCTTAGCTATTTTGCTAGTATGCCTTCTGTTCTGTCTATTGAGCATGAGAATTTTGCTAGTACATGTATACCTTCTGTTCTACCTACTGAGCACAAGAAACCTCCCATTCTACTATCTAAACTTTCCTATAAAGTGCACAGAAGTCAGTAATTTGGCCAGTTTTACACAAAATTAAAAAATAAATGCTAAATGTTCCAGGCACTAAAACATTTCCTCAGTTCATTAATTACAGCCCCAGGCCTCTCATTTTGAATTCATCTTCACACAAGAAATCAAAGATTTACTCTATTTCTTGGATTACAAAAATATAGCCAGAAATAAGAACATAAGAAAGAAAGAACACTGCAACAGGCCTACTGACCCATGCAGACCAAGTCCATGTCCCCCCCCATCCCCTGGATTAGCCCAATGATCCACTCGGTCTGGTCACCTCCACTCAAGGAAGGAGCACAGCACCAGACCCAGCAGCACAAGCTAGTCAGGTCCAACTCACACCCACCCACACCCACTCATGTATTTATCTAACCTATTTTTAAAACTACACAACGTTTTAGCCTCAATAACTGTACTCGGGAATTTGTTCCACTCATCCACAACTCTATTACCAAACCAGTGCTTTCCTATATCCTTCCTGAATCTGAATTTTTCCAACTTGGAACCATTGCTGCGACTCCTGTCTTGGCTGGAAATTTTCAGCACGCTATTTACATCCCCTTTATTTATTCCTGTTTTCCATTTATACACCTCGATCATATCCCCCCTAATTCTGCGCCTTTCGAGAGAGTGCAGATTCAGGGCCCTCAGTCTATCCTCATAGGGAAGATTTCTGATACATAGGATCATCTTTGTCATCCTCCTCTGTACGTTTTCCAGAGCATTTATATCTATTCTGTTATGTGGTGACCAGAACTGAGCAGCATAGTCTAAATGAGGCCTAACCAAGGATATATAGAGTTGAAGAACAACCTGAGGACTTCTATTATTTATACTTCTAGATATGAAGTCAAGAATTCTGTTAGCTTTATTGTGAACTCTTAAGCACTGTTGTCTTGGTTTTAGATTACTGCTAACCAAAACTCCTAAATTCTTTTGGCAATCAGTAGTATTAAGGTCCTAAAAACCACGTGTCTCCATTTGCTCCTATCTAACATGCTCACGCATGCTTGCTGGAAGTGCAAGACCCTTGCACCCAAAACCTGCTTTACCCCCTCCCTCCAACCTTTCCTAGGCCAACTCCTACCCTGCCTTCCCTCCACTACAGATTTGTACACTCTTGAAGTCATTCTATTTTCTTCCATCCTCTCTACATGTCCAAACCATCTCAGTAACCCTTCCTCAGCTCTTTGGATAATAGTTTTGGAAATCCCTCACTTCCTCCTAATCTCCAAAGTACGGATTCCCTGCATTATATTCACACACATATTGCCCTCAGACGTGACATCTCCACTGCCTCCAGCCTTCTCCTTGTTGTAATATTTGCCACGCATGCTTCACACCCATACAAGTGTTGGTATAACTATACTCTCATACATTCCCCTCTTAGCTTTCATGGATAAAGTTCTTTGTCTCCACAGACTCCTCAGTGCACCACTCACCTTTTCCTCCCTCATCAGTTCTATTATTCACCTCATCTTTCATAGACCGATCTGCTGACATGTCCACTCCTAAATATCTGAATACATTCACCTCCTTCATACTCTCTCCCTCCAATCTGATATCCAATCTTCCATTACCTAATTTTTTTTGTAATCCTCATCACCTTACTCTTTCGTATATTCACTTTTAATTTCCTTCCTTTACATTTGCTACCAAACTCATCAACCAACCTCTGCAACTTCTCTTCAGAATCTCCCAAAGGCAGTGTCATCAGCAAAAAGCAACTGTGACAACTCCCACTTTGTGTTAGATTCTTTATCTTGTAACCCCACACCTCTTGCTAACACTAGAGCATTCACTTCTCTTACAACTCCGCCTATAAATATATTGAACAACCATGGTGACTATGTATTGGACCATGTATTGGTAGATAAAAGACTGTTGAGTAGACTTCAAGATGTACATGTTTATAGAGGGGCCACAGATATATCAGATCACTTTCTAGTTGTAGCTACAGTGAGAGTAAAAGGTAGATGGGATACAAGGAAAATAGAAGCAGCAAGTAAGAGAGAGGTGTAGGTGAATAACTAAAAGATGAGGCAGTTAGGGTAAGATATAAACAACTATTGGAGGATAGATGGGCTAGTGAGAGTATAGGCAATAGGGTTGAAGATGTATGGGGTAGGTTTAAGAATGTAGTGTTAGAGTGTTCAGCAGAAGTTTGTGGTGACAGGAAAGTGGGTGTGGGAGGGAAGAAGAGCAATTGGTGGAATGATGTAAAGAGAGTAGTAAGGGAGAAAAGTTAGCATGTGAGAGGTTTTTACAAAGTAGAAGTGATACAAGGAGGGAAGAGTAGTATATGGAGAGAAAAAGAGAGGTTAAGAGAGTGGTGAAGCAATGTAAAAAGAGAGCAAATGAGAGAGTGGGTGAGATGTTATCAACAAATTTTGTTGAAAATAAGAAAAAAGTTTTGGAGTGAGATTAACAAGTTAAGGAAGCCTAGAGAACAAATGGATTTGTCAGTTAAAAATAGGAGAGGAGAGTTATTAAATGAAGAGTTAGAGGTATCGGGAAGATGGAGGGAATATTTTGAGGAATTGTTAAATGTTGATGAAGATAAGGAAGCTGTGATTTCGTGTATAGGGAAAGGAGGAATAACATCGTGTAGGAGTGAGGAAGAGCCAGTTGTGAGTGTCGGGGAAGTTCATGAGGCAGTGGGTAGAATGAAAGGGGGTAAGGCAGCTGGGATTGATGAGATAAAGACAGAAATGTTAAAAGCAGGAAGGGATATATTTTTGGAGTGGTTGGTGCTATTATTTAATAAATGTATGGAAGAGGGTAAGGTACCTAGGGATTAGCAGAGAGCATGCATAGTTCCTTTGTATAAAGGCAAAGGGGGTAAAAGAGAGTGCAAAAATTATAGGGGAAGAAGTCTGTTGAGTATACCTGGTAAAGTGTATGGTAGAATTATTATTGAAAGAATTAAGAGTAAGACAGAGAGTAGGATAGCAGATGAACAAGGAGGCTTTAGGAAAGGTAGGGGGTGTGTAGACTAAGTCTTTACAGTGAAACATATAGGTGAACAGTATTTAGATAAGGGTAAAGAGGTTTTTGTGGCATTTATGGATTTGGAAAAGGCATATGACAGGGTGGATAGGGGGGCAATGTGGCAGATGTTGCAGGTGTATGGTATAGGAGGTAGGTTACTGAAAGCAGTGAAGAGTTTTTACGAGGATAGTGAGGCTCAGGTTAGAGTATGTAGGAGAGAGGGAGATTATTTCCCAGTAAAAGTAGGTCTTAGACAAGGATGTGTGATGTCACTATGGTTGTTCAATATATTTATAGATGGGGTTGTAAGAGAAGTGAATGCTAGGGTCTTGGCAAGAGGTGTGGAGTTAAAAGATAAAGAATCAAACACAAAGTGGGAGCTGTCACAGTTGCTCTTTGCTGATGACATGGTGCTTTTGGGAGATTCTGAAGAGAAGTTGCAGAGGTTGGTGGATGAATTTGGTAGGGTATGTAAAAGAAGAAAATTAAAAGTGAATATAGGAAAGAGTAAGGTTATGAGGATAACAAAAAGATTAGGTGACGAAAGACTGGATATCAGATTGGAGGGAGAGAGTATGAAGGAGGTGAATGTATTCAGATATTTAGGAGTGGACGTGTCAGCAGATGGGTCTATGAAGGATAAGGTGAATCTCAGAATTGATGAGGGGAAAAGGGTGAGTGGTGCACTTAGGAGTCTGTGGAGACAAAAAACTTTGTCCGTGGAAGCAAAAAGGGGAATGTATGAGAGTATAGTTGTACCAACACTCTTGTATGGGTGTGAAGCATGGGTGATGAATGTTGCAACGAGGAGAAGGCTGGAGGCAGTGGAGATGTCATGTCTGAAGGCAATGTGTGGTGTGAATATAATGCAGAGAATTCGTAGTTCGGAAATTAGGAGGTGTGGGATTACCAAAACTATTATTCAGAGGGCTGAGGAGGGGTTGTTCAGGTGGTTCAGACATGTAGAGAGAATGGAACAAAACAGAATGACTTCGAGAGTGTATAAGTCTGTAGTGGAGGGAAGGTGGAGTAGGGGTCGGCCTAGAAAGGGTTGGAGGGAAGGGGTAAAGAGGTTTTGTGTGCGAGGGGCTTGGACTTCCAGCAAGCGTGCATGAGCGTATTTGATAGGAGTGAATGGAGACAATTGGTTTTTAATACTTGACGTGCTGTTGGAGTGTGAGCAAAGTAACATATATGAAGGGATTCAGGGAAACCGGCAGGCCAGACTTGAGTCCTGGAGATGGGAAGTACAGTGACTGCACTCTGAAGGAAGGGTGTTAATGTTGCAGTTTTATAACTGTAGTGTAAAGCACCCCTCTGGCAAGACAGTGATGGAGTGAATGATGATGAAAGTTTTTCTTTTTTGGGCCACCCTGCCTTGGTGGGAATCGGCCAATGTGTTAATAATAAAAAAAAAAACCATGGTGACATCACACATCCCTGTCTAAGGCCTACTTCTACTGAGAAATAATCTCCCTCTCTCCTACATACTCTAACCTGAGCCTCACTATTCTCGTAAAGACTCTTCACTGCTTTCAGTAACCTACCTCCTATACCATACACCTGCAACATCTGCCACGTTGTCCCCCCTATCCACCCTATCATACACCTTTTCCAAATCCATAAATGGCACAAAACCTAATATAATCAGTATATTCAAATATCATTGGTGGTTATAAGTTCTCTGAAATTTGAAAATCAAAGTGAATCGACCACATATATTTGGCTTCCTTCTCCTATCTGCCCTGTTCCTTGCTCAATTCCTTTATATTTTTCCTTAATCTTCTTCCCTCCCATCCACTTAACAAAACTATAGTCAACAGATTCAGAAAGGCATTATTTTATCAGGTTCTGTCCTTTTTTTCAATATCCAATAGAGGCTTTTAGTTCTTTCAATATATAAGTGGTCTCCCTATGAACTAGCTGTTCACTTGTTTGTCTTCTGAAACAGAAACATTCTGGCACTTCATTTTTAACCCTTTGACTGTTTTGGTTGTATATATGTCTTATGAGCCAGTATTTTGGACGTATATATACTCAATAATTCTAGTGGCTTCAAATCAAGCAGGAGAAAGCTGCTAGGCCCACATGTGAGAGAATGGGTCTGTGTGGTCGGTGTGCACCACATAAAAAAAAATCCTGCAGCACGCAGTGCATAATGAGAAAAAAAAAAACTAACCGTTTTTTTTTTTTGGATTAAAACGCCGACTTTGAGGTGTATTTTCATATAGTATTTATCGTTGTATTCTCGTTTTCATGATCTCATGTGATAAAATGGAAAACATATTACAGAAATAGAGATGATTTTGATTACTTTCACAATGATAACTACCTTGAAATTGGGCTCAGAGTAGCAGAAATGTTCAATTTTTACCAATGTTCAAGAGTAAGCAAATTACACCACACGTCCAATACACATCAACTGGGGAGTCTAATATTCTTTCACTAGTGCACTGATATTATTTATACCATTTTTACAATAATGCAGTAGTCTGCATAACAGTAAATTTTGTATTTTTTGTATGAATAAAAAATCAAAATAGAAAGCAATAGTAATATAAGAGGGGCTTAGAGACGTGACTAATGAACAGAGGATATGTTATTTTAGTGCCAGAATGTTTATATTGTTTATTCTGAACCCTATTTTGAAACTGGCATCTTTTTTAATTTGCGTGAAATTGGCCAAATTGCCAATTTCTGATCACTTTATTGGGTAGTTCAAATCGGTAAATGGGCAGTTTCGTGTACTCAATTGATAGAAAAAATTTAGTTCTAAAGAAATAGCTATGAGTTTGGTCAACTGGAGCAACAGAATTGGCCAAAAACAGGGCTCAAAGTCGGCAAAATCGCCGATGCGTATATGTCGCCGAGACTATCTTTCTTTGGAGCGTAATTCCATGAGTTTTTTGACCAAATTTCGTACTTATGGTGTCATTACCATCGGGAAAAGATTCTCTATCATTTCATAAGTTTTTTTTTTCAAAAATTTTTCGACATAGAATGACAGTTTCAGAGAAGGGCTTGTGACAGTCAAAGGGTTAATTCAGTGATTTTGTCACTCTTGATTCTCTTTATTTTCTCTCTCATTTCTTTTCAGATTTGCTTCTTACATTTACATTATGTATGCATTTTTATCTTGTTTTTCTTTCTGTCAGGTCTGTGTGTAAGTACTCTTCTTGTACTGGTTTTAAATCCTTTCCTTCTTTTTCGTGGCTCTCCTTTACCTTTTTTTATACAAGTTTTTATTGTCTTATTTTAGAAATGAACTACTTCATTTTACTTTCATTTGTGTTGCAGAACTTTATATAATTTATTTTTATGAAGGGTCCTGTAACATGAATAAAAATGAAATTGAGGAATTCATTTTAAAAATAAAAAGATAAATAATAATTGTGTAACAGAGGGTGCTCGGACAACTGTGAAGAATAACTTAGTACCAGCTCAGGAACTGTCATCCCAGAGACTTACCAGAAATTCAGATGGGGGTGATGAGGCTGTGTGGAATGATGCTTGCAGTTATCATTTTTGTAGTGTGCAAAGTAACACGAGTGATTTTGGGGGTAAATGTATATCCTAGGTATAAGTGGAAGTAGTGATTGGCAGAGTCAGTTGGTGTGGAACAATGTGAAACATTATAGAGGGGATAGTGACAGAAGGCCATAGTTTTGGGAGGGCTTGTTGTCCATTTATAGGCTAGGTTTGTGCAGGTGGGTTGACTTTGAGTTGAGTGATTTGTTGTACTTACCTGATTGTGGTTGCAGGGGTCGAGTCATAGCTCCTGTCAGGGTCTGTGGGGTTGCAGAATGAGGCTTACTTTATTGGGGAAGGGGTCAGATTTCTTATTTGACTCTCTCTTTATTTTCCATGTGTGTGTATGCATGTCCCTCCTTGATTACATTTTTTGTTTTTTTGGGAAAGGGGAAAAAAGTCTCTTGAAATTCTTATTTTTTTATTTAGTTTTTATGAGTGTTAGGACAATACTGTGTAAAGTAGATTGTTGTACTATAGAAGTTAACGCTTATTTTGATATGATGAGTGTTAAAAAAGTCACTCTTTATGTCACTCTTTACTAGTTACTGCTATTGTACCTAAATGTTTCAAGTTATTTGTAGAGCTTTATAATTTAGTTTGACTTTTTTAGCTGTGGGTGTTGTTGAACAGTAAAGTGGAGTAGTGGTCAGTTGTTGTTAGTGAATATACCCAATTATAGATTGACAATTATATTGGTTGAAATATGTAGAGCGGATGCAAATATCTCAGTGAAGGTAGTATTACCATCTGAGGGTATTAGATGACAACAGTACATACGCCTTAGCAACTTTGATATACAAGTGTCACGAGGTTGACAAATAATTATGTTGCAGTTTGCTAATTATTAGGCGACTTGTTCGTAATATTATTCATGATTGTTTCTGTGATGATCATTGAAGTACAGTATCTTAGTATATGGGAGTCTGTATGTTGCTCCAGTTATCATCTTAGTCACTAGTAACAAACTGGGCAAATATATCATGTATAGTCACAATAGTTATCTATCATGTTTATGATTTTTTGTTTACAGTCTAGCTCACTAGTACAGTATAGTAGATTGCAATGCCTCCCCCCTTTTTTATTAGGTCTACAGTTGTGGATGGCTGTGTATCCAGGTATGTTGAATATATTTGTAAGTTCAACTTTTAGCCAAGTCTGTTAGCATTATGAATGAGAACTTACTTTTGAGAGTATATGTTAGATCATTGCTGGTTTACCTTTTAACCAAGTCTTGGTTAAGATTATAAATAAGGACTTATTAGTGAAAGCATCTTTTACATTATTGCCATCATCACTGTGGTGCTGAGGGATTTAATTGTGTAGTTAAACACAGTTAGAGTATTATTATTTCTAAGGACATTTTTACCAAGAGTCATGGAATAGCTGTGTATTACAGTTTTGGTGAGTAGGGTGTTAGCTGCTGTAGATATATAGATATTTGATAACAGGTTGAGCTCAGCATCAAAATCAACATTCATGAGTTTAAAACCTTAAAAAAGCTAATGATAGATTTCAGTTAAAAATTGAATACAGTACTTTTGGTCCTATGGATTATAATGCTTTTAGTATATGGTAAAATAGCTTCTGTATGTGGATTTTCTGAAGTGTGGTTTACACATTGCTCTTACATATTACCTTTAGACAGCAGCTCTTATTCCATATATTCATACGTATTTTCACATCCACTCTTTTCTCTCTCTTTCATTTCCTATCTCTGCAGTAGCTCTACCACTTATTACTAAAATTTTAAAAACATTTGTTTCTTTCTGAAATCCTCTTTATATCTTTTTTATTCCCCCTCTATCAGTTATTTTACTTTTGCTCTCTCTGGTCTTTTGCTTACATTTTCTTTTTCCTCATTTACCATCTCTGATCCTTTCTTTATATTACCTCAAATAGATAGCCACCTTCTCTCCATATCATCCTCATCTGTTTTTGCTTTCACTCATTACCTCTTGTAACTTTTCAACTTTGCATCTCATTTTCTTATCTACTGCGCTGGCAGCCTCATCCGTCCCATGCCTCACCACCTTGTTTTGTACATCACTTAATCATTATTGTTAGTTTAGCTAACACAACACAGCATTCCACACACTACCTCACCTCCTGCTACATCTTTCCCCATCTTCTTCCACTGCCTTCTTTCTTCTCAACAATACTATAACTTTAAAATAATTAATTTTCAAAGAATGTTTTAAAAAACAAATGCACTAAATTTAATAAAAGCCATGTTCAGGAGTCATACAACCTCTGGTGAGTTAATATATCAAATAAATTACAAGTGAATTTTAAAGTAATACTTCTGCAATTACATGAGCAGCATTCGTGTAGTACTGTATAATGTTTATGCTTGAGCAATGGTTCAGGAAAAGTTTCGGGAAAGCAGTATGATGCTGCATCACCCCACTTCCCCCCTCCCCCTCTCCCTCCCTCCCTCCCACCCACCCACCCACCCAAAAAAATATGCTATATTGCATTAAAAATATATTCCCCCTTTTCACCTCAAATATCTAAATCAACTTTAAACAATTGTTTATAATTTTTCTCAAAAATAATTGCTTATAGGGTGTCTGGCACTTTTTAATCAGAATTCACCATGGTAATGCTGTTTCAAATTTCCCCTCTCTCTCTCTCTCTCAAAAAAAAAGAAAAAACACCAACTTCTTTTTTTTTACCAGATTATATATGCCATAAATAATATTTATTATTTTAATAATAATACAGGAAAAAATCATATTTCTTCGATACGCCTGTATGTAGTAGCAGCAGTTTATTTATCAGTGTGGTGAAGCATTGTGAACCACTCAGAGTAGATGAAACACACACACACACACAGGAGTGAAACATATATACTAAAGTGAAACACAGATACTGGAGTGCAACATGGATATTGTAGTGCAACACGGATATTGGAGTGCAACATGGATATTGTAGTGCAACATGGATATTGTAGTGCAACATGGATATTGTAGTGCAACACGGATATTGGAGTGCAGCACGAATATTGGAGTGCAGTACAAATATTGGAGTGAACTGAAGCACAGTGAAACACACATTAAACTGTGTGAATCACTTGTAGTGGCATGAATCATGGTGAAAATGTAGTACAGTGAAACACAAGTAGTGGACTCAAACAATAGTGTAGTAGTGAAGCACTGGTGTGAGAGTGAAACAAGTGGAGGAGAGAAACATTAGTGGAGTGAAACAAAACACACAGAGTGAAATACATATGGTGGAGTTAAACAGTCGAGTGCAACACACTTAGTGGAGTGAAACAGTTAACCCTTTCAGGGTCGACAGGCCCTCTCAGAAACTTGTTCTCAGGGTTGCCCAAATTTCAAAAAAAAAAATTATTTTTTTCTTATGAAAAGATAGAGAATCTTTTCCCGATCATAATGACACCAAAAGTATGAAATTTGATGGAAAACTTACGGAATTATGCTCTCGCGAAGTTAGCGGTCTTGACGATGTTTACGCATCAGCGATTTTGCCCACTTTGAGCCCAATTTTCGGCCAATTCCACTGTACTAGTCGACAAAAATCATGAATATTTCGCTAGAACTCCATTTTTTCTATCGATTGAGCACAAGAAACCACCCATTTACCGATTTCAACTATCCAATACAGTGGTCAGAATTTAGCAATTTTGCCAATTTCACACAAATTTCAAAAGATGCCAATTTCCAAATAGGGTCCAGAATAAACAAGAAAGACATTCCTGGCACTGAAATGACATTTCCTCTGTTCATTAGTCATGTCCCAATGCCCCTCTTACATTCTTTTGCTTTCCACTTTGAATTTTTATTCTCACAAAAAATAGAAGATTTACTGTTATGCAGACTACTGCATTAGTGTAAAAAATGGTATAAATAATATCGGCGCACTTGTGAAAGAATATTAGACTCACCAGTTGACGTGTATTGGACGCTTAGCATGATTTGTTTACTTTTGAACTTTGGTAAAAATCGAACATTTCTGCTACTTTGAGCTCAATTTCAAGGTACTTTTCATTGTAAAACCAGTCAAAATCATCTCAATTTCTGCAATATGTCTTCCATTCTATAAAAGGAGACCAGGAAAACTAGTATACAACAATAAATACCATATGAAAATACAGTGCAAAGTCGCTGTTTTAATCCAAAAACACGGTCAAAGTTTTTTTTTCTCATTACGCACTCTGTGCTGCAGGATTTTTTTATACTGTGCACACTGACCACATAGACCAATTCTTTCATATGTTGGCCTACCAGCTTTCTCTCACTAGATTTGAGGGCGCTAGAATTTAGGCGTGCTAGTACGTCAAAAACCCTGGTGCGTAAGCCATACTAGTATGGGCGAAACCCTGAAAGGGTTAAGTGCAGCACACTTAGTGGAGTGAAACAGTTGAGTGCAACATAGTGGAGTAAAAATGGAGTAAAACACATGTATTGGAGTGAGATGTATGTAATGAGATGAAACATACATGGAATGAAGCATAGTAAAACACATGTAGAGTGAAACTGTGGTGGAATGAAACAGTGAAACCTGTAGTGGAGTGAAACTGTGATACAAATAGTGGAATGAAACACATGTGGTGGAATGAAGCACACATAGTTGAGTGAAACACATGTAGAATGAAACACAGTGGAGTGAAAGTGTAGTGAACCACATATTGTAGTGAAACAGTGGAATGAAATACATAGTGGAGCAGAACATGTAGTGGGGTGAAACACAGGTTGAGTGAAACACAGGTAGTGGAGTGAAACATGTAGTGGAATTAAAAGTGGAGTGAAACATGGGGTGAAACATGTAGTGGAGTGAAACATGGGGTGAAACATGTAGTGGAGTGAAACATGGGGTGAAACATGTAGTGGAGTGAAACATGGGGTGAAACATGTAGTGGAGTGAAACATTTAGTGGAGTGGGTGAAACATGTAGTGGAGTGAAGCACGGGGATGAAACATGTAGCGGAGTGAAACACATGGAGGTGGAACATGTAGTGGAGTGAAACATGTAGGGATGAAATGTGTAGTGGAGTGAAACACAGTGGAGTGAAGCACACATTGAGTGAAACACGTGGAGTGAAACAGCATTTTTATTAGACTACGTTTTGCCCTCGATAAATAAGAATTAACAAAACCCTCTTTGGGAAAACATGTAATATAAATCTGCACTGTGCTGAGTGTTTCACCCTGCTGAGTGTTTCACCCTGCTGAGTGTTTCACCCTGCTGAGTGTTTCACCCTGCTGAGTGTTTCACCCTGCTGAGTGTTTCACCCTGCTGAGTGTTTCACCCTGCTGAGTGTTTCACCCTGCTGAGTGTTTTACCTTGCTGAGTGTTTCATCCTGCTGAGTGTTTCACCCTGCTGAGTGTTTCACCCTGCTGAGTGTTTCACCCTGCTGAGTGTTTTACCTTGCTTAGTGTTTCATCCTGCTGAGTGTTTCACTATGCTGAGTGTTTCATCCTGCTGAGTGTTTCACCCTGCTGAGTGTTTCACCCTACTGAGTGTTTTGCCTTGCTCTGCATTTCATCCTGCTGAGTATTTCACTCTGCTGAGTGTTTCACCCTACTGAGTGTTTCACCCTAATGAGTGTTTCACCCTACTGAGTGTTTCACCCTGCTCTGTGTTTCTGCTGAGTGTTTCACCCTGCTGTGTGTTTCACTCTGCTGAGTGTTTCACTCTGCTGAGTGTTTTACCCTGCTGTGTGTTTCACTCTGCTGAGTGTTTCTCCCTACTGAGTGCTTCACTCTGCTGAGTGTTTCACTCTACTGAGTGTTTCACCCTTCTGAGTGTTTCACTCTGCTGAGTGTTTCATTTTGATGAGTGCTTCACCCTGCTGAGTGTTTCACTCTGCTGAGTGTTTCACTCTGCTGTGTGTTTCACCCTGCTGAGTGTTTCACTCTGCTGAGTGTTTCACCCTGCTGAATGTTTCACCCTGCTAAGTGTTTCACTGCTGAGTGTTTTACCCTGCTGAGTGTTTCACTCTGCTGAGTGTTTCACTCTGCTGAATGTTTCACCCTACTGAGTGTTTCACCCTGCTGAGTGTTTCACTCTGCTGAGTGTTTCACCCTGCTGAATGTTTCACCCTACTGAGTGTTTCACTCTGCTGAGTGTTTCACTTTGCTGAATGTTTCACCCTACTGAGTGTTTCACCCTGCTGAGTGTTTCACTGCTGAATGTTTCACCCTGCTGAGTGTTTCACCCTGCTGAGTGTTTCACTGCTGAATGTTTCACCCTACTGAGTGTTTCACCCTGCTGAGTGTTTCACTGCTGAATATTTCACCCTGCTGAGTGCTTCACCCTGCTGAGTGTTTCACCTTGCTACATGGACTGCACTGTTTCTCTCAGCTGTGTTTCACTCTACCTCTGTTTCTATATGCATGTTTCACTCTTCATGTCTATTTCAGTCTGTTTCATTGTCACTGTTTCAGTCTACTATGTGTGTTTCACACTTGCATGTGTTTCTTCCTGCTACATGTTTCTCTCTCCACTATGAGTGTTTCACTGTGTTTCACTCTGTTACCTGTGTTTCAGTCTGTTACCTGTATCTCACTGTTACCTGTGTTTCACTGTTCCAATGTTATGTGTGTTTCACTGTGTTCCATTGTTACATGTGTTTCACTGTTACATGTGTTTCACTCTGTTACATGTGTTTCACTCTGTTATGTATGTTTCACTGTGTTCCACTCTGTTACATGTGTTTCTCTCTTACATGTGTTTCACTCTGTTACATGTGTTCCTCTCTGCTACACGTGTTTCACTCTATTGCATGTGTTCCACCCTCTTACCTGTTTCACTCTGTTACATGTGGTTTCACTGTTCCACTGTCATGTGTTTCACTTTTCCACTCTGTTACATGTGTTTCACTCTTCACTCATGTTACGTGTGTTTTACTCTTCCACTCTGTTACATGTGTTTCACTGTTATGTGTGTTTCACCATTTCACTCTGTTAGGTGTGTTTCAGTCCTCCACTCTTGTTGTGTTTCACTCTGCTACATAAGTTTCACTCTGTTTCACTTGCCTTTATTTGTTTTATTACATATATTTAACTGTGTGTTTCACTGTGTGTTTCAGTTATAATTACTCCTAGTCTGCCAGCTGAATGAAAGCTGAGCTTTAACAGTTGTGTTCCATGAGTTGTAATAATTTTGGGACGTCGTTACAGGTGTTCTTTGACAGCAAAGTAGCGGGGAGTCCTGAAGCTGTGACTGGCACTGCTAGTTATGATACCAGTAAAGAAGTAAGTGACATTGGTACTTTTTGTTTTTTGTCTGAACCCCTTGTACCCTCTACCCTTGAGGAAATATTGGCACTTGACCACTTGCTTGTACACTCTCTCTTTGACTCTCTCTTAATCCACAATTTGGAATGGAAACTTTTAACAACAGGTTCAATGATCATTTATGGCCCCCATATAGCCAATAAAGCATTTAAAAGCCAATAAAGCATTTAAATTGTTGGAATGCCTCAGAGCCCTAATATGTACTCTGTGGAGTGGAGGAGGGAGAGATGCATTATAAAATATACAGGAAAGTGTTAGAGGGTCTGGTCCAAAATCTGCACACTAAAATAGCAAAATATTGGAGTGAAAGAAATTGGAGAAAGTATAGAATTAACCCAGTGAAAGGCAGGGGCACCATGGGAACAATAGGAGAAAATTGTATCAATATCTGAGGTCTCAGACTTTTTAACATTTTACTAGAAGATATCAGAAACACTGCTGGAAAAAGTGTGGAAGTCTTAGAGCAGACACTTGACAATTTTCTCAACCAAGTGCTGGATCAACCAGGCTGTAATGGATATGTGGACTCTTGTGAAAAGTCTCTATATATTACACAAGGTGCCATCAGCAACAGCTTGGTTAACTAGACAAGTACCAAATAAGGTTGACCAGGGCCAGGCTGCAGTAGGAAAAAAAACTCAAAACCATCAAAGGTATATCAACTGCATAAATTTTGTATGGTCATGATCAGGTTACGGCTGGTCCTGGATAATGGTTTGGGATGGACCATAATGCCTTCTAAAGTGTCCTCTCCAAATTGGGCATCAGTAGTGGATTACTCAACCTTAATCTTGTGACTGTTCCTCTTCAGTCTCCCATACAGGCATACAATGGTACCTCAAGTTTTGAACAGCTCCCAACTCGAACAATTATGTAAGTGTATTTTTGTAAGTGCTTTTGTAAATGCATTGTTGGGGGTCTGAAACGGACTAATCTAATTTACATTATTCCTTATGGGAACAAATTCATTTGGTATTGGCACTCAAACAGCCCTCTGGAACAAATTAAGTTCGTAACTCGAGGTGCCACTGTACTTCACTATTTTTTTTTTCCGACAAGTCGGCCGTCTCTCACCGAGGCAGGGTGACCCAAAAAGAAAGAAAATCCCCAAAAAGAAAATGCTTTCATCATCTTTCAACACTTTCACTTCTCTCACACATCACTGTCTTTGCAGAGGTGCCCAGATACAACAGTGTAGAAGCATATATAACATAGCCCTCCAAACTGCCACTATCCCAAACCCCTCCTTTAAAGTGCAGGCATTGTACTTCCCATTTCCAGTACTCAAGTCTGGCTATATAAAAATAACTGGATTTCCTGAATCCCTTCACTAAATATTACCCTGCTCGCACTCCAACAGCTCATCAGGTCCTGAAAACCGTTCGTCTCCATTCACTCCTATCTAACACGCTCACAAGTCCAAGCCCCTCGCCCACAAAACCTCCTTTACCCCCTCCCTCCAACCTTTTTGAGGATGACCCCTACCCCGCCTTACTACCCCCTACAGAATTATACGCTCTCCAAGTCATTCTTTTTTTATCCATTCTAAATGATCAAACAACCTCAACAACCTCTCTTCAGGCCTCTGACTAATACTTTTAGTAACTCCACACCTCCCTCTGATTTCCAAACTCCGAATTCTCTGCATAATATTTACACCACACATTGCCCTTAGACAGGACATCTCCACTGCCTCCAGTTGCCTCCTCACTGCAGCATTTGCAACCCAAGCTTCACACCCATATAAGAGTGTTGGTACCACTATACTTTCATACATTCTCTTCTTTGCCTCCATGGATAACGTTTTTTGTCTCCACAGATACCTCATCACACCACTCACCATTTTTCCTTCTTCATTTCTATGGTTAACCTCATCCTTCATAAACCCATCCACTGACAAGTCAACTCCTAAATATCTGAAAACATTCACTTCTTCCATACTCCTTCTCTCCAATGTGATATCCAATTTTTATTTGAATCATTTGATACCTTCATCATCTTACTCTTATCTATGTTCACTTTCAACTTTCTACCTTTACATACCCTTCCAAACTCGTCCACTAACCTTTGCAACTTTTCTTTAGAATCTCCCATAAGCACAGTATCATCAGCAAAAAGTGACTGTGTCAACTCCCATTTTGTACTTGATTCCCCATAATTTAATCTCACTCTTCACCCCAACACCCTAGCATTTACTTCTTTTACAACCCTACTTTTTCCGGGAAGTAATCTCCCTCTCTCCTACACACCCTAACCTGAGCCTCACTATCCTCATAAAAACTCTTTACAGCATTTAGTAGCTTACTACTTATTCCATATACTTGCAACATCTGCCACATTGCTCCCCTATCCACTCTGTGATATTCCTTTTCTAAATCCATAAATGCAACGAAAACTTCCCTACCTTTATCTAAATAGTGTTCACATATATGCTTCAATGTAAACACTTGATCTACACATCCCCTACTCACTCTGAAGCCTCCTTGCTCATCTGCAGTCCTACTCTCTGTCTTACCTCTAATTCTTTCAATAATAACCCTACCATAAACTTCACTTTTCCTGGTATACTCAGTAAACTTATTCCCCTATCATTTTTATACAATCTCTTTTGTCCCCCTTCCCTTTATATAAAGGAACTATGCATGCTCTGTGCCAGTCCCTAGATACCTTCCCCTCTTTCATACATTTATTAAACAAAAATACCAACCACTCCAACACTATATCCCCATCCCCCTGCTTTTAACATTTCTGTCATGATCCCGTCAGTTCCAGCTGCTTTATCCCCTTTCATTCTACATAATGCCTTATGCACCTCCCCCACACTCACATCCTGCTCTTCTTCACTCCCAAACGATGTTATACCTCCCTGGCCAGTGCATGAAATTACCGCCTCCCTTTCTTCATCGACATTTAAAAGTTCCTCAAAATATTCCCCACCATCTATCCAATACCTCCAGCTTCCCATCAACTAACTCCCTACTCTGTTTTTAACTGACAAATCCATACTTTCCCTAGGCTTTCTTAACTTGTTTATCTCACTCCAAAATTTTTTTCTTATTTTCTGTAAAATTTCTTGACAATGCCTCTCCCACTCTATCATCTGTTCTCCTTTTGCACTCTCTTACCACTCTCTTCACCTTTCTTTTACTCTCCATATACTCTGCTCTTCTTAATACACTTGATTGGAAAAACCTCTCGTAAGCTACCTTTTTCTCTTTCATCACACCCTTTACTTCATCATTCTACCAATCACTCCTCTTTCCTCCTGCCCCCACTCTCCTATAGCCACAAACTTCTACCCCACATTCTACTACTGCATTTTTTAAACTATTCCAACCCTCCCACTACTCATACTTGCACTATCCCACCTTTCTGCCAATAGTTGCTTATATCTCACCCTAGCTTCCTCCTCCCTTAGTTTATACACCTTCACCTCTCTCTTACTTGCTGTTGCCATTTTCCTGTTGTCCCATCTACCTCTTACTCTAACTGTAGCTACAACTAAATAATGATCTGATATATCAGTTGCCCCTCTATAAACATGTACATCCTGAAGCCTACCCATCAACCTTTTATCCACCAATACATAATCTAACAAACTACTTTCCTTACATGCTATATCATACCTTGTATACTTATTTATCCTCTTTTTCATAAAATATGTGTTACTTATTACCAAACCTCTTTCTACACATAGCTCAATTAAAGGCTCCCCATTTTTATTTACCCCTGGCACCCCAAATTTACCTACTACTCCTTCCACAACATTTTTGCCCACTTTAGCATTGAGATCCCCAACCACAAGTACTCTCTCAATTGGTTCGAAACTCCCCACGCATTCACTCAACATTTCCCAAAATCTCCCTCCCTCCCCTACACTTCTCTCTTCCCCAGGTGCATAAACACTTATTATAACCTACTTTACACCACATAATCCTTGAATTTATACATTTATATTCCCTTTTTTCCTGCCATAACTTATCCTTCAACATTATTGCTACTCCTTCTTTAGCTCTAACTCTCTTTGAAACCCCTGACCTAATCCCATTTATTTCTCTCCAGTGAAACTCTCCCACCCCCTTCAGCTTTGTTTCACTTAAAGCCAGGACATCCAGCTTCTCATTCATAACATCCACAATTGTCTCTTTCTTAACATTGGCACAACATCCACGCACATTCAAACATCCCACTTTGACGGTTTTCTTCTTTTTCTTTTTAGTAGACTATATAAGAAAAGGGGTTACTAGCCCATTGTTCCCGGCATTTTAGTTGACCTTTACAACACCCATGACTTATGGAGGAATGATTCTTATTCCACTTCCCCATGGATATGAAAGGAAAAGCAATAAGAGCAAGAACTATAAAGATAAAATCAAAGAAAACTCAGATGAGTGTGTATACAATAAATGTGTACATGTATGTGTAGTGTGACCTGTTATGGTGGATTAAGTTCCATTCCACCGCCATAAACTAAATTTCACCTTAAAGCGAATCACAGCCTTTTTATTTACTTGCCAGTGTATAAAAGCCTAAAAAAATGATGCAGTTATAATTAACACAAATATAATTGAAAAGTGCTGTATAAGTGAAGCTCTGTAAAGTGAGTGCAATATTAACAAGGTTTGCTTGTGCTGTAATAGTAATACCCTGTAGATAAAAATCTAACACAATGCAGTATGTAGCAGTTATTCAGCATATCTACAACTCACAAACCATTTTACTTATGGAGAATAAGTTCATGCTATAGTTCTTTATTCCACTTGCAATGAAGTAAAGTGTTAATGTTGCCTTGCTACTTTCAATTTAAAGGTGATTATTTCAATCACATCTTGGCTCTTGTTGCATCTTGATATCTGGCAACTTGGTTGTTTTCTTCATATTGCCCGAAATGCCTAGGCATGCTAGTGGCTTTCTTTGTAATTAATATTTTGTAGTATGTAAACCACACAGTGAAAGCTTTGCAAGGAAATAAACATTTTCATTTTCATTGTATGCATATAATGTCTTTTGTGCATCCTTGCAATTTGGTGTGCTATGAGCAGCTTGAATGTCACCTAATGTGTATAAACTGAAGAAAACACTCACACAGCCAGACATTTCAGGTGCTACGGAGAGGGTGGTTTTGAGGTCCTACAAGTTTCTAATATACATAGTTTACAGTTGACCCATGAGCCTAACAATGTGAATTTGAATGGAGAAGCATGTAGTGTAGGGTAATCAGGGTTGGTTATGCAGAAAGGGATTTTGATAACTATATCAACTGTGTATTACCTTTATTGAAGTTTACTTTCATGTCTTGATAATGCCAAGAAGTTTGCCTTTCTTTTCTTCTTATTTGGGTGTCCTTTATGTAGCCTTTTATGACTAAAAGTACATACTATACCATAGGACTGTACCATAGTAGGACCTTCCTATATTACAGTAAAGTATTAATTTGGTAATTCTTATCAAATATAGATTTTTTAGTTACAGCGGTCCCTCGCTTTTCGTAGTTCTTGGCAATCGTAAATTTCGCCAATCATAGGGGTATTTTCGTATAAACATGGACTCGCTTTTCATAAGTTGACTCGTGAATAGTAGTTCATCCAGGACGCTTACGCACGGTGTGAGCCGGGGAGGCCTCCCTACCCAGCCAGTCTGGCATTGTTTACCAGTGAGTGAAGGTCCCCTCAAGTGCTCCTACGAAATATTTCATAATATTCCACTCATTTTAGTGCTTGTAAGTACTATTAAATAAGCTACCATGGCTCCAAAGAAAGCTCCTAGTGCCAAGCCTGTGGTAAAGAAGGTGAGAAATATGTACAGTGACAAAGTCTTGGGCCATTTTAGGGAAGTGTTAAAGAGACGCCAGAAACAGAGCTCTCTCCACAGTTACTTTGCGAGACAGGACTAGAGTGACTCTCAAGGTGGTCCTAGTGGCATTAAGAAACAGAGAAGAGAAGCAACCCCAGAGAAGCAATTGGTACCTGAGGTGTTGCTGGAAGGGGATTCCCCTTCCAAACTGTAAACAATCCAATCTCTCTCCTCCTCTAGTCTCCCATACACTAAGAAGAATCTCCAGTAAAGGTAAGTGTTATGCTGTTAATGTTTCATTCATCATTTCCCATTGTATTGTTTATGTACTACATGTATATTTCATGTAAAAAATTTTTTTGTTTTAATACTTCTGAGTGTCAGAAACGGATTAATTGTATTTACATTATTTCTTATGGGGAAAATTGATTCGCAAATCGTAAATTTTGTTTATAGTAGCTCCTCCAGAAACGGATTAATTACAAAAAACGAGGGACCACTGTATTTGGTTATTGTATCAATTGAGATAGTAGTGTCAGGTGAGTGTTTAAGATGAGACATGTGGTGTTAGCAACACAGTTGTTGCTAAAAACTGTTGCATTCTATTTTTTAAGTCATTAGTATGAATAGGAAGAGGCCCAGGAGGCTCTCTTGAGGAACACTAATGTTCATTCCTTCATGATAAAGTTGAAATGTTAGCCAAGAAAAGTACTCTGAAGGAGGGTGTAGAATATAACTTTGGTATATCTGTGTCTAGCATTAGGAATAATATTAGGAGAGAAATAAATAATGAAACTGAATGTTATAGGACTGCAGTTAGAAGCCTGAGTAGATCTATAACTTACTGTAATAACATGAACATAGATAAGTATGTTTATGAAGCAACTTGCAATGTCAACAGACTGATTGATGTTGTAGTGGTCAGGATTAGGCTTGGTTACAAGTACAGCCCCTCTTTGCTTAACGACGGAGTTCCGTTCCTAAGACCACATCGTTAACCAAATTCATTGCTAAGCGAGGAGCATACTATAATGGTAGTGGGTTTGTGTCAACCATCTTTGATATTGTTTTAATGTCACCTTTGCACCATTTATAACATTTCTGGTATATTTTTAAATGTTTATACAGTAGTGTACAGTACAGTGGTCCCCTGGTTCGCGAAGTCATTGGTAACTGATAAATCCGGTATCCGAAGCGTTATATCGCAAAAAATTTGCCTCGGTTCCCGTTACAAAACCCGGTATGTGATACGATTCGTACGAGACGTGTCCAGTGTTTACAAGCCAGCCAGTGTGCGCGCATCTAAGGATACATTTGGTACATTCCATATTATCCATATTATCACTGTTTCTGGTGCTTGTTTCTGCAAAATAAGTCACCATGGGCCCCAAGAAAGCTTCTAGTGCCAACCCTTCGAGACCAAGGGTGCTAATGACTATTGAAATGAAGAAAGAGATAATTGCAAAGTATGAAAGTGGAGTGCGTGTGTCGGACCTGGCCATGTTGTATAGTAAATCTCAATCAACCATCTCTACTATAGTGAGCAGGAAAACGGCAATCAAGGAAGCTGTTCTTGCAAAAGGTGCAACTGTGATTACAAAACAGCGATTGCAAGTGTTAGAAAATGTTGAGAGACTGTTACTTGTGTGGATAAATGAATAACAGATAGCTGGAGATAGCATCTCTCAAGCGATCATTTGTGAAAAGGCTAGGCAGTTGCATGAGGATTTAATTAGAAAAATGCTTGCAACTAGTGGTGATGTGAGTGAATTTAAGGCCAGCAAAGGTTGGTTTGAAAGATTTAAGAATCGTAGTGGCATACATAGTGTGATTAGGCATGGTGAGGCTGCCAGTTCAGACCACAAAGCGGCTGAAAAATATGTGCATGAATTCAAGGAGTACATAGAGGCTGAAGGATTGAAACCTGAACAAGTGTTTAATTGTGACGAAACAGGCCTGTTTTGGAAGAAATTGCCAAGCAGGACTTACATTACTCAGGAGGAAAAGGCACTCCCAGGAGTGCAAAGTGGCTTGAAGTGCAAACCTTTTTTGATGAAAATCACCCTGACACAGCTACTGCAAGCCGTGTTGGCAACCTGTACACTGACAATGTTGTGAACCACTTTAGGAAAGTCATAAAGGAATGAGAGGTACAGGTCTCTATGGACAGATATGTTGTGCGACAGAAGTCCAGTGACTCTCAAGCTGGTCCTAGTGGCATTAAAAGAAGAAGGGAAGTAACCCCGGAAAAGGACTTGCTACCTCAAGTCCTAATGGAGGGGAATTCCTCTTCTAAACATTAAAAACTTCAACACTCTCCCCTCCTCCCATCCCATCAATCATCACCAGATCTTCATTAAAGGTAAGTGTCAATTATTCTATTGTGTTTATTCTATTGTTATTATTGTTATTGTAATTATTCTATTGCATTAAACTTAATATTTCATGTGGTAAGTTTTTTTTTCATGCTTTTGGATGTCTTGCACAGATTAATTTGATTTCCATTATTTCTTATGGGGAAAATTGATTCGCTTTTCGATAATTTTGCTTTACGATGAGCTCTCAGAAACGGATTAATAACGTGAACCGGGGGTCCACTGTATATTGAAATAAACAGAATAGGGGAAATCAGCTTTAATATACATTACAGTGGACCCCCGATTAACGATA
Source organism: Cherax quadricarinatus (assembly GCF_038502225.1). Taxonomy (NCBI): domain Eukaryota; kingdom Metazoa; phylum Arthropoda; class Malacostraca; order Decapoda; family Parastacidae; genus Cherax; species Cherax quadricarinatus. The sequence continues at coordinate 30,496,800 of NC_091317.1, read as the reverse complement.
TTTTTTCATTCCAGAAGTATGTTCAGGTGCCAGTACTGACCGAATTTGTTCCCATAAGGAATATTGTGAAGTAGATTAGTCCATTTCAGACCCCCAAACATACACGTACAAACACACTTACATAAATACACTTACATAATTGGTCGCATTGGGAGGTGATCGTTAAGCGGGGGTCCACTGTATTTAGGTATAAATACAGGTCAGAGAGCCCTTTGTAAGTCCAAGGCATTGGTAAACGAGAACGTCGCTAAGCGAAGTGAGGCTGTACTTCTGGCAGTTTGAGAGACACAGATGATGATTAAATGCAAATTATGTGGCCAGCCTTATGGTCACTATCTTGAACACTATGTGCTTAATTGTTTACTTACTGAGGAATATATAGATAGACAGTATAATAATCTATGAGACAAGTCAAGATATCTTATTAATGAAAATAAGATACCAGATATATTAAGCTAATTTCCTAAATTTGCTTGTAACAGATAAGTGAACTGTAGATATAAATTCATATGTACTCCTGTTAACCCCTTTTGTGGCCTAGTTCCTAGACCTTTTGTGTATCCACATGCTCTTGTGCTACCATCTGCAGGATGGATATTGGGTGTGCAATAAACTAGCCACTTTGTTGGAAAATATAAAAAAAAATCTGGATGTGTGTTTGTCTTTGTTATGGAGGTAAGATTGGATAGTACAGTGGTGTACCAGTGATATAAACCCATCTGGACTAGGAGCTGTAAGAAGCTATGAAAGTTATGGCTTTACAGAATGCACACAAAAATAACAGTATAAGCAGAATATTAAAAATTTAATGTAATTGTTCCTACTGCTTTGTTAAGTAAGAACTCTTCTGGTTCTGAGGGACATTTAATTTGTGATATCAGTTTTTTTTCTGCAGGACAGCTATTGAATGAATGATGGTGAACGGGTTTCTTCTTGTGTAAAACTAGCATTTAATGTTTTGTAAACTTAATGGCTCTACATAATAAGGGCCATGAGCTTAGTTTTTCAGAGAATAGGAAGTTTATCTAATATTTATCCCATATACATTTCACTTTTCTAATTTGTTTACTTTATAATAAAAATATTCAGAATATTTGTACACCATTTATTTTTGAAGTATTTCTAAAATACATAAAGTAAAAATTAACTCATCCATTGTTCCAGTGACCTAACATTTGCATTGTTTCAGTAAATTAGCATATCCATTTTTCTAGTAACTTAACACATCTATTGTTCTACAAATTTAGCACAACCAATGTTACATTATCTTTTTACAACCAGTGTTCTAGTAACTTAATACCACCATTGTTCCGGTAACTTAACACAACCAATGTTCCAGTAACTTAGCACAACCGGCATTGCATTAACTTAATACAGCCATTGTTCCAGTTGCAATAACTTAATTCAATCATTGTTCCAGTTGCAATAACTTAATACTACCATTGTTCCAGTAACTTAGCACAGCCATTGTTGCAGCAACTTAATATATTCATAGTTCAAACAAGCAACAATTTTCAGTGTGGCAGGGTGGTGAGGAAGATGGATGTGGCTGGGTGGTGGGGAAGATGGATGTGGCAGGGTGGTTGGGAAGATGGATGTGGCAGCATGGTGAGAAAGATGGATGTGGCAGGGTGGTGAAGAAGATAGATTTGGCAGGTGGATGTGGCAGGGTAGTTGGGAAGATGGATGTGGCAGCATGGTGAGAAAGATGGATGTGGCAGGGTGGTGAAGAAGATAGATTTGGCAGGTGGATGTGGCAGGGTGGTGAGGAAGATGGATGTGGCAGCATGGTGAGAAAGATGGATGTGGCAGGGTGGTGAAGAAGTTGGATTTGGCATGTGGATGTGACTGGGTGGTGAAGATGATGGATTTGGCAGGTGGATGTGGCATTTTGGTGAAGAAGATAGATGTGATAGGGTGGTGATGATGGATGGGTCTAGGTGGTGGGGAGGAAATATATGGTTAATATTTTAATGCTTTATAAGGGAGTTTGGCAGGTTTGCAAATTTTTACTTCTCATTCCAGGTATAAATTTTCCTAAGTTTTAGAAGAGGTGTTAAATTGAAAAGCTAATAAGAAAGATACTAATAGAATGGAAGCCTTTATTGAAACTGTGTTTCTCTTGGTGACCAAGCTTTTTCAACATTAGTCTCCAAGCATAACACTGTCTCAACGAAGATTTCCTTTCTGCCAGTTTCTGGTAAATTGACCTAAAGTAGATAAGTAACTTACTCTTTTTCACTCAGGTCAGAGGAGGAAGGTACCACCCAAGTGTTCAAGAATGGCAAAGACCGGTGTCAGATACGGTCGATGCCAGTGGACGGTCGAGTGCTCACATCGGTCGCTCACGTATCTGGAATAGAATTTTGGATAGCTGTTTTGATAATTCTGATAGAAGACAGTATGGGAGAGGAATCGCTGGTAGAATTTTCAGACGAACATTCAAGGAGAGAATAAGGAGAGACAAAGATGTAAGTACTCTCAAATATTTTTTGCTTAATTATTTTGTCATTATTAATTTTCCTTTTATTTGTAACTATTTTTCTCATTCAGACAATTATAATTAATCATCATTCCTTCATTGCTACCATTATCATTCATACTAATAATTTGTGAGGTTCTTTAGTCTGGTATACACACACACATTGACCTTGGCTTCTTTCTTATAAAATTCTTATTTTCTGCTATTTTTCAAACACTCCTCTTTGAAAATCTCCTCTTTTTCCTTCCTCCTGTTCCACATTGCTGTTGTCAGCTGTGATCACAGTATACACCAAGAAGCATACATCTCAGTGTATATATCTCGAGCTTTCTTTAGTCCTTATCTTAGGGACTAAAGTACAGTTTTGTTGAATGGTGGTGAACAGGGATTTATTTTTTCTTTTAACAAGTCATCCATTACCCAGCAAGGTAGGGCATCCCAAAAAAGAAAACATTCACTATCATTTGTTCAGTATCAAGTGATATACAGCCTTAATGGCCATTGTGTAGTCAGGTGTTAAACTTAATAAACCAACCGATCTATAATAATGTCTGCTGTGCAGTAAGGTTAAAAATTGCAATAAAAATGCTGTAGCCTACATATTTCAGTTTTAAGCCAAGATTATTTTAAATATTTTGTGTAGCAATCTCATGTATGAAAGACACACTCCTTGGACCACATATGAGGAACGGCCACACTAAATTTGTGCATTATTGACATTTCAAGTTTATACTGAAGGCAGTCTTTCACTTTCCTGAGTTAACATGTACATACAAACTCTTGACTCCCATAAGATTCATACTGAAATCCTTATTCTCATGTGATGTGAAATGAAAGTACAGCATATGCTTATTTGAATAATTAAACTAAAAATATTTAAAAAAAACACTTGAGTACATTTCATGTTTTAACCCTTTGACTGTTTACGTCGTTAATATACGTCTTGCGCGCCACTGTTTCTGACGTATTTATACCCGTAAATTCTAGCGGCTTCAAATCAAGCAGGAGAAAGCTGGTAGGCCCACATGTGAGAGAATGGGTCTGTGTGGTCAGTGTGCACCACATAAAAAAAATCTTGCAGCACGCAGTGCATAATGAGAAAAAAAAAACTGACTGTTTTTTTGGATTAAAATGCCGACTTTGAGGTGTATTTTCGTATAGTATTTATCATTGTATTCTCGTTTTCATGGTCTCGGGTGATAAAATGGAAAACATATTACAGAAATAGAGATGATTTTCATTACTTTCACGATGAAAACGACCTTGAAATTGAGCTCAAAATAGTGGAAATGTTCGATTTTTACCAGTGTTCAGGAGTAAGCAAATTACACCACACGTCCAATACATGTCAACTGGGGAGTCTAATATTCTTTCACTAGTGCACTGATATTATTTATACCATTTTAACAATAATGCACTAGTCTTCATAACAGTAAATTTTGTATTTTTTTGTATGAATAAAAAATCAAAATAGAAAGCACTAGTAATATAAGAGGGGCCTAGAGACATGACTAATGAACAGAGGATATGTTATTTTAGTGCCAAGAATTTCTACATTGTTTATTCTGGACCCTATTTTGAAATTGGCATCTTTTATAATTTGCATGAAATTGGCCAAATTGACAATTTCTGACCACTTTATTGGGTAGTTGAAATCGGTAAATGGGCGGTTTCTTGTACTCAACTGATAGAAAAAATGGAGTTCTAAAGAAATAGCTATGAGTTTTGTCTACTGGAACAATGGAATTGGCCAAAAACAGGGCTCAAAATCGGTGAAATTGCCGATGCGTATATGTCGCCAAGACCTCTAACTTCACAGGAGTGTAATTCCGTGAGTTTTCAACCAAATTTCATACTTTTAGTGTCATTACCATCGGGAAAAGATTCTCTATCATTTCATAAGATTTTTTTTTTTTTTTTCCAAAAATTTTGTGACATGAAATGACAGTTTCAGAAAGGGGCTTGTGACAGTCAAAGGGTTAAATCTAATAACCACCTCTTGATAATATGCCTATTTAAAGATATTTTTCTTTGTTAATATAGACTCTAGGAGGATACTCTATAGATTGTCTTTTACCAAACTTGAAACAGTCAGAAGATATAGTCAAAAGCATATTAAATATAATAAATCAAAAGCATAAACAGAGCAAACCTTTTAATTCACTAACTGTGGGATATTGTTCAGTAAGTTGGGAAAGTCCCATAGTGGACAAAATTTACTCTGTATTTTTGTTTTGCAATTTGGTGACTTTCACCTTTTACTGCCACCTATGATTATTATTAAATAAAGTTTATTAACTGTTTTTGTAAACTTGTGTTGGCAAAGGTAAGTTCATGGTACAGTACTAGAGCTCTCATGTCTTAGTGTGTTTCGTTCAGTATACCCACCCACTCAAAAAATCTGAGTGAAGTCACCGTTTCTGATAATTTTTTTTTTAAATAGGCCACAGGAAATGCTAAGTTGTCTACTCAGTAGTGCAGGGCCGATGGACATGAGATAAGAATGCAGCAGCAACTATCTACCAAAAGATTTCTAAAACACTTCTTGTGGGAACACTCATTGAAGGTTCAGAAAAGAGATGTAGTGAGAGTTTGTTTTGCATAACTGTGGATTCATAAAATGTAACAACATGGCATACTATTTTAGAATTACTAATAGAAACATAATATCACTAGAATTTACTGTTTTGTGGTTATTACTTTGTTGTACATGAATATAAGGAGAACAATTCCAGTGTGACTGAGGAGAATAATCATTTTTGAGATAAATATGTAGATTCTTTCTGAACTACATCAAAACTTGTCATTTACATTGATCAACCCCAAATGCAAGATGTTTTTCCTGTTAATATTTCAGTTTAAAAATCACCTGGGGTCTTTCAAAACCTTGGTGACATTATAAGACAATGTTTTATTGTTAATGTTTTGATGTTTTTATAATAGAAAAGTTTTCAATATAGTGCCAGCCATCTCCCACTGAGGCTGACCTGAAAAAAAGAAGAAAAAATATAAAGTTTTCCTCCTTTTTACATTTAGTAATTTATACAGGAGAAAGGGTTACTATTCCCTTGCTTCCCACATTTTAGTCGCCTTTTATGACATACATATTTTATCATTGTATTTATTGTTTTAATGATTATTGGATAGTTGTGATATGTATGAGTCTTAGTTTGTATGCAAGCAGTATGTGACTTGCTTGTGAAATTTTTTTTCATTTGACTTAGCACTGTTTAAATGTTTTGTTCTAACTTTGCAAATCCCACAATTTCTATTTTCATAAAAATTCTTAAAAGAAGTCTGTAAGGCAAAGATGTGCAAGACTTTTCTTGAACCAAAATATTTGGGAAAAGTTTAATTTTTTGTTTTCAACAAACTGGCCATATCCCACCAAGGCAGGGTGGCTCAAAAAGAAAAACGAAATTTTCTCTTTTTAAATTTAGTAATTTATACAGGAAAAAGGGTTACTAGGCCCTTGCTCCCGGCATTTTAGTCGCCTCTTACAACATGCATGGCTTACGGAGGAAGAATTCTGTTCCACTTCCCCATGGAGATAAGAGGAAATAAACAAGAACAAGAACTAGAAAGAAAATAGAAGAAAACCCAGAGGGGTGTGTATATATATATATGCTTGTACATGTATGTGTAGTGTGACCTAAGTGTAAGTAGAAGTACCAAGACGTACCTGAAATCTTACATGTTTCTTCTTTCTTTCAACACACCGGCCGTATCCCACCGAGGCGGGGTGGCCCAAAAGGAAAAACGAAAGTTTCTCCTTTTACATTTAGTAATATATACAGGAGAAGAGGTTACTAGCCCCTTGCTCCCGGCATTTTAATCGCCTCTTACAACACGCATGGCTTACAGAGGAAGAATTCTGTTCCACTTTCCCATGGAGATAAGAGGAAATAAACAAGAATAAGAACTAGAAAGAAAACAGAAGAAAGCCCAGAGGGGTGTATATATATGTGCTTGTACATGTATGTGTAGTGTGACCTAAGTGTAAGTAGAAGTAGCAAGACATACCTGAGATCTTGCATGTTTAAGAGACAGAAAAAAGACACTAGCAATCCTACCATCATGTAAAACAATTACAGGATTCTGTTTTACATTCACTTGGCAGGACGGTAGTACCTCCCTGGGTGGTTGCTGTCTACCAACCTACTACCTACAAAAGGTTTAATATTTGCTGAATACCATGAGAATTTACAATGTTTTGGAGCCACTTTTGTCATTTGAAGAAATGCAAAGTCTCCAAGACAGGTGACTGCATGGTATTCAGGTCAGATATAATAGGACCAAACGACGAAAGAAATCGTCGAAAGCTGTGAAAGTAGTGAAGGGATTGAATGACAGATTGATGAGAGGAAATTTGGAGGAAGACAGTTGAGCATGGATGTTTCAACACTTGTGTGTATCTAAGTTGAGGTAAAATAAATGAGATGGTGGAGTGTTAAGGCAGTTGCAAAAATGAAAGTTCATCAGTGGATGCTGAAAGAGGAATTGACCAGAGTATAGTGGTGCTAACACTTGTGTATGAGTGTAAGGTATGTTGCAACAAGGAGGAGACTGGAGGCAGTGGAGATATCATGTTTGAGAGCAATGTGTGGTGTAAATACAGTCTCTCCTCACTTAGCGACGTACTCTTTTACCGACGACTCAGACTTACGACGGGCTCTCCGACCAGTATGCATACTTAAATAATGTACAGGGTGTCCACAAAAACACTCCCTGATTTCAAACAGGTATATCATGTAACTTTATTGTAATAATCTTTCACGGTTAGTAGCTTCAGATGCAGGATTTCATTGTTTCATGTGGTATAGGGTAGCATTAAAGGCACTCAATGTGTGCCCCTCTGGTTGCTCGGCAAACATCGAAGCAATAGTCCAGTTCGGTCCAGACACTCTGCAGCATATCTGGAGTTATTATGCGAACTGCTTCAGTGATCAAAATTTTCAACTCTGCCAGGGTTGCAGGTAGTGGTCCCCTCAAGGAAGGTTCCTTGATGTTGGTGAGGGGCTCTTGATTTAGGGAATTGGATCTGTGCTCCAGTTCCCCGAATTAAGCCTGAATGCCTTCCACATCCCCCCCCCCCAGGCGCTGTATAATCCTCCGGGTTTAGCGCTTCCCCCTTGATTATAATAATAATAATGCAGGTAGTGGTGGTACGTAAACTGTGCTATTCACGTACCTCCAAAGAAAGAAGTCACAAACAGTTAGGTCCGGTGACCTCTAGCATTTTTGTAGTTGATTAAATGGATGTGTGAATTTTGGTGTTGGACACAGGCATTTCTTAAATCGTCTGAACTGCCTGTGTATTGATGTTCTGAAATAAGTGTTTGGAGGTCTCTGGATGTTTCGCCAACATATAATTTGCTGCGCTCATTACAAGGGATTATGTATACCCCTGCAGAGGACTAAGGTTGTCCTATTACAAGTCCTCTGCAGGGGTATACATAATCCATTGTAATGACTGCAGAAAATTATACGTGGGCGATACATCCAGAGACCTCCAAACACGTATTTCAGAACATCAATACGCAGGCAGATTGGATGATTTAAGAAATGCCTGTGTTCAACACCGAAATTCACATAACCATTTAATCAACTACAGAAATGCAAGACTTATTGCCAGAGAAAAAAACGCTCAATACCGCAGAATCCTGGAATCATCACTTATCTGTATATCCAACAACTTCAACCGAAACAATGGCTTCTGTAACATAGCTGAACCCCTTGCCAAGAAGCTTCTTCATCATTATCCCACATAATAACACAAGAATGGAGGAACACTGCAGAAGGTCTACTCATATATTTGTCCAATCTCTTTTTAAAGCCACCCAAGGTCCTAGCCTCTATCACCCTACTCGGAAGATTGTCAAAGATCCAACCTACCCAGCATTCTCCACCTGACTCCATCCCATAAATACTCACATACTTTCACCCAAGTAGATCTGTTTGTGACTTGATAAAGCTCACTGTGTGGGCGAAACATTGTCAATAAAGGATCACATTATAATGCTTCTGTGTTTATTTTTCCAATGAAGGGTACTCTTAGGTACAAGCTGGCCAGAGACTTGGCAAGGGGCAATGATCAGCTCTGCTCTACCCTCCTTAATGAGATGTTAGTAGCAAATGGAGCCTCAGCCATTATCATCCCTGACAAAGTGCATTCATTTCATTGTTGAGTCCCCCCCCCCTCCAAGCACCCACACCGAACTAACCAACCCCAAGTAGGGAAGTTCCGACCCCTGCACTTGCACCAGACACTGATGCACAGCCCGCTGCCATAGAGGCTGACCCAAAGGACATTTCAGGTTCCACTACTGCTCGGAGAGAGGCAACCACCGGGCAACCAGCCCACTTTTTCCTTGTACTCTTCCACAAAGAGAACCCAATGTCTTCCATTCCCAATGGGGACGGGAATGATGGCCCAGTGCGCCTTTGGAACAAGGTATCTGATGTGTCCCTGGTGTCAGAAGACGGGTCTGACTCGTCACTTAATGTTACCAGTATCAGCAGTATTGATGAGGACCCACCATTCTTCTCTCAGAAAACCACTCAGGACTACAGCCCCCTTGCCCCAATAAATCCAGCAGTGAGAGTATGCCCACATCAGGCAGCTATTACCTCAGACACCAACTCTCTGTACGCAGCAGCAATGCTAAACACACAAAATAATGGGGATCATGATTTTGCAACTCAACATCCAATACTTCTTCAACAACCGCTACTTCCTTGAAACAACTATGCAACCACAATCCAGACATTATCCTTCTAAATGAGACAGCAGCCAGACCGGACCAACATATAAAACTACCTGGTTACTCAACACTCGAGAAATCCAGTGGGCCCTGCAGTGAATTCCGCAACATCTGTGTCAACGAGGACAACATCTTAGCGATAGAACTGTCGACCTCATATTGGCATCTTACAGTGGGAACAGGTTACTTTCCTCCCAGACAGCCATACACAGAGTCCATCCCCCTTACACCAGTTACTCAGTAGAAATTTCCCTACAGTCCTACCAGGGGATTTCAATGCTCATCACCCTGTTCTCTTCAACTGTGGTGCTGCGCAAACACTAGGTGACCAAAAGGGAAAACAACTATTCAGTATTATGACAGCAGGAAATTTGTCGTTCAGAGTCCATTCTTTAAGTCATACGTGGGCCCTCACTCAGGGATACGCCATAGTACTTACCGACAGGGATTGTGACCTATTCCACTGCAGTGTCTCCCCAGGCAGTAGCATCAGTTCTGACCACATTCCTGTCATAATAAAGCTCCAATCTTCACCATTCTGCACACCCACCCACCCCAAACCCAACCTAAAAACACTAGACTTTGACCCCCTTCAGGGACTACCTAGAAAACGACCATACTATTTCTCTTGAGAACCAACCCTCCATGGCAAAAGATGAGGCAATCAACTCCCTCCATGAAAGAATCACTGAGGCCACACAGGCATGCTGTGAACTAACAACTTCAAAGATCTGCCAGCAGTACAAACCAACCAGGGAGATTAAGGATAGTATGAATAATTACCAAGCAGAGTGTAGTATGCACTTCCACATGGGACAGCCCACATGGGAGGTACTGCAAAGGATGAGGAGAGAATTAATCACCCTAATCACCCAGCACAAAAGAGAAATATGAAAATATCTTGTGCTCCAAGCTAACCAATACAAACGCTGTCCAGAACTGTCCTGGAGTAAGATCCGTAGGCTACTGGGGGCTAAACCCACACCCACACAACATTCCTTCATTGACATAGACAGTGAGGAAGTGACTACCCTTCTTGATGACCCACAAGACCAAGCTATGCTGATGGGTGAAGTGTGGGAGAAAATTCTCTCACACAATGATAGTAAAAGATTTAACAATAACCACTACCAGTTGGTCAACCAATCTCGAGACAAAAACTGGGAAGACTTCCACCCAATAACATTAATTGATACATCTTCCCTCGAAAAGGAACACCCTCTCACTAGACCAATTACCCTCAGAGAGATGACCCAAGTCATTGGCAGAATGAGAAATAAGGCCCTGGGCCCCTCAGGCATAACAGCAAAACAATTAAAGTACCTACCCTGTGACTGCAAGATGTCTCTGGTAAATGTATTTAATACTGTCTTGGTGTCTGGACACTTCCCAGTGACATTTAAGACAGCAAGGATGATTTTTATTGCAAAACCCAGTAAGGACAACTGGAAACCAGAGAGCTACAGACCTATCTCCTTACTGGAAGCCACTGGCAAAGTCTTCGAAAAAATCATCTCCAATAGACTGAACTACTACATGGAATTCAACCACCTCCTCACCGAAAAGCAGTTTGGCTTCAGGTCCCACCGCGGAACACAACATGATATAAATATCATTTTTGATGCAGTGGACAGCCTGAGGAAACAGGGAAACCTTTCTCTGATTGCAACTAGGGACGTACACAAAGCCTTCAACAGCCTGTGGTACAGCGGACTCATATTCAAACTTGCCGACTTCCCGGACCACAGTTGGACCTTTCTCAGGCTCATATACAACTTCTTAACAGGTAGAAGCATCATCCCCACCTTCAATGGAAAGTCGGCAGCACCTTTCACACCAACAGCTGGAGTACCACAGGGCTCATGCCTTTGCCCCAAACTCTTCAATATATACATGTACAGTGGACCCCCGGTATTCGATGGCATCGGTATTCGATAAATCCGGTATTCGATGCATTTTAACGGAAAAATTTTGCCTCGGTACCCGATTGAAAACCCTGTATTCGATACGATTCGTACGAGACGTGTCCACGTGTGGCCTGAACTGCCCCTTGTGTGCCAGTGTTTACAAGCCAGCCAGTGTGTACGCATCTAAGGATACATTCGGTACATTCCATATTATCCATATTATTTTGGTGCTTGTTTCTGCAAAATAAGTCACATGGGCCCCAAGAAAGCTTCTTGTGCCAACCCTGTGGTAAAAAGGGTGAGAATTAGTATGGAAATTAAGAAAGATTTTGAAGGGTTTGGGGCTAACCCTGAGAAGCCTATGCCAGTTGTGGAATCCATTGTGCCTACTTCAAAAATTAAGGAAATGTGTGCACAGTGGGTTGAAGTGCAAACCTTTATGAATGAAAATCACCCTAACACAGCTATTGCAAGCCGTGCTGGTGACTATTACAATGACAATGTTGTGGCCCATTTTAGACAAATCGTAAACGAACGGGAGGTACAGAGCTCTATGGGCAGATTTGTTGTGCGACAGAGGTCCAGTGACTCTCAAGCTGGTCCTAGTGGCATTAAAAGAAGAAGGGAAGTAACCCCAGAAAAGGACTTGCTACCTCAAGTCCTAATGGAAGGGGATTCCCCTTCTAAACACTAACACCATCCACACTCTCCCCTCCTCCCATCCCATCAATCATCACCAGATCTTCAATAAAGGTAAGTGTCATGTAACTGTGCATGTCTTCTTCAGTTTGTGTGTATTAAAATTAATATTTCATGTGGTAAAAAATTTTTTTTTTTCATACTTTTGGGTGTCTTGCACAGATTAATTTGATTTCCATTATTTCTTATGGGGAAAATTGATTCGCTTTTCGATATTTTCGGTATTCGATGAGCTCTCAGGAACGGATTAATATCGAATACCGGGGGTCCACTGTATATGGAAATGACCTCTCATAGCCTGAATTCAGTGATACCATCATCACCCAATATGCAAATAATGTTATCCATGTAGTATCGTCCACCCCCATATCAAGTGCAAACAAGCATAGGAGAGTAATAGAGAAAATGAATGTGGAACTACGAGGAACAGCTAACTGGGAGAAAAAATGCAGAAACACAACTAACCCAGATAAAGTCCTCATCAACACCATCGGGTGTTTTGCATCAACCATAGAAGACAAAAGGGGTATCTCCATCAGAGGTACACATATCGCTATCAGAAACTCAAACAAGATCCTGGGTTATGAGATCGACAGATTGCTCCACTTCACATCTCGCATCTCTAATAAGGTGAACCTAGCAAAAATATGCCTCAGTCAACTACAGCCTCTCCTCACTTAACAACGGAGTTCTGTTCCTAATACCGTGTCGGTAAACGAATTCGTCACTAAACGAGGAGCATACTATACAGTGGACCCCCGGTTCGCGAAGCCATCGGTATCCGATAAATCCGGTATCCGAAGCATTATATCGCAAAAAATTTGCCTCGGTTCCCGTTACAAAACCCGGTATGCGATACGATTCGTACGAGATGTGTCCAGTGTTTAAAAGCCAGCCAGTGTGCGCACATCTAAGGATACATTCGGTACATTCTATATTATCCATTTTATCACCATTTTTGGTGCTTGTTTCTGCAAAATAAGTCACCATGGGCCCCAAGAAAGCTTCTAGTGCCAACCCATCGAGACCAAGGGTGCTAATGACTATTGAAATTAAGGAAATGTGTGCGAAGTGGCTTGAAGTGCAAACCTTTTTTGATGAAAATCACTCTGACACAGCTACTGCAAGCCGTGTTGGCAACCTGTACACTGACAATGTTGTGAACCACTTTAGGAAAGTCATAAAGGAACGAGAGGTACAGGCCTCTATGGACAGATATGTTGTGCGACAGAAGTCCAGTGACTCTCAAGCTGGTCTTAGTGGCATTAAAAGAAGAAGGGAAGTAACCCCGGAAAAGGACTTGCTACCTCAAGTCCTAATGGAGGGAGATTCCCCTTCTAAACATTAAAAACTTCGACACTCTTCCCTCCTCCCATCCCATCAATCATCACCAGATCTTCATTAAAGGTAAGTGTCAATTATTCTATTGTTATTATTGTTATTGTAATTATTATATTGCATTAAACTTAATATATCATGTGGTAAAAGTTTTTTTTCACACTTTTGGGTGTCTTGCATGGATTAATTTGATTTCCATTATTTCTTATGGGGAAAATTGATTCGCTTTCCGATAATTTTGGTTTACGATGAGCTGTCAGGAACAGATTAATATCATGAACCGGGGGTCCACTGTAATGGTAATGAGTTTATGTCGACCATCTTTGATATTGCTTGAATGTCGCCCTTGAACCATTTATAACATTTTTAGTATATGTATTTTTAAATGTTTTACAGTAGTGTACTGTATATTATAATAAACAGAATAGAGGAAATCAGCTCTTATATACATTACATATTTAGGTATGCATACAGGTCAGAGAGGCCATCATAAACTGAGTCGTCGGTAAATGAGTACATTGCTAAGTGAGGAGAGGCCGTATTCAGATTCAAAGAAGCCCCCTCCCACATCAAGAAACATCTTTATAAGATGATGATAAGACCTTTGCTGAAATACCCTTGCATACCCATGTCACTAACAACTAAATCCAACTTGTTAAAGTTACAAAGAGTCCAGAACAGAGCACACCACTTTTTCACTGACACCAGGTGAAGAGACAGAATCAGAATGGAGGACCTTCACATCCAACAGGAGATCGTTGCAATGAATGTCAGGCTAGATAAAAAAGAGACAACTACAGGTCTCCCTCAACATTTGCGAGGGTTAGGGGATCAAGAGCCTCGCAAATGTTGAAAAATCGCGAATGTTTGGTGCCCCAATATATTGTAGGGAAATATAATACAATACTTCTTCCTTAACTTGTTGAACCATGAACAATCATAAAATACATGAAATCGTCGTAAATAACATGTATGTTATTAAATACCACTGCCTCCACTTCCTCGACCAGTGCGAGTCCCTACTACCCTCCCTCCGACCCCCGCAACTGGCAGCCAGCCCTCCCACCAGTGTGGTGAGTGTTTTGTTTGTTCATTATTTGCTATTAAACTACAGTATAAATAATGTAAACCCGTTCATGACTGCATATTGGAATGGCTATTCGGACAGGTATTGGACGGTGACATCATGTGTTGACTCTTGAACACAACAAAGAATCAAACATTTCTGCTACTGCTAATAATAACAGTAGTAGTAGTAGTAATAATACTAATAATAATAATAATAAATTATAATAATAATAAATATGATAGAATTGAAGAAGGAAATTGTACAAAAATACGAGGGAGTGGTTGACACATCGTCAGTGTGGCTTTGTTTATGCTGGAGTGAGTATTAGTCTCCGTGCTCTTCCAAACATTTCACAATAATTCATTGTGTTTGGTGCTTGTAGACTGAGTGCAACTGGAGTGGTTGAGGCAGTGGTTGAGGAAGCGGTTGAGGCAGTGGGTGAGGCAATGGTAGAGGCAGTGGGTGAGGCAGTGGTTGTGGCAGCAGTTGAGGCAATGGTAGAGGCAGTGGTTGAGGCAGTGGTTGAGGCAGTGGGTGAGGCAGCAGTTGAGGCACTGGTAGAGGCAACGGTTTAGGCAGCGGTTGAGGCAATGGTAGAGGCAGCAGTTGAGGCAGTGGTATTTAATAACATGTTATAAATAATAATAATACATATTACTAATAACATGTATTATTATTATTAATAATAACATGTATGTTATTTAATACCACTGCCTCACCCACTGCCTCACCCACTGCCTCAACCACTGCCTCAACTGCTGCCTCACCCACTGCCTCACCCACTGCCTCACCCACTGTCTCAACTGCTGCCTCACCCACTACCTCACCCACTGCCTCAACTGCTGCTCACCCACTGCCTCAACCGCTGCCTCAACCGCTGCCTCACCCACTGCCTCACCCACTGCCTCACCCACTGCCTCACCCACTGCCTCAACCACTGCCTCACCCACTGCCTCACCCACTGCCTCACCCACTACCTCACCCACTGCCTCACCCACTGCCTCAACTGCTGCTCACCCACTGCCTCAACTGCTGCCTCACCCACTGCCTCACCCAATGCTTCACCCAATGCCTCAACCGCTTCCCCAACCACTGCCTCTACCACTCCAGTTGCACTCAATCTACAAGCACCAAGCACAATGAATTATTGTGAAATGTTTGGAAGAGCACGGAGACTAATACTCACTCCAGCATAAACAAAGCCACACTGACGAGGTGTCAACCACTCCCCCGTATTTTTGTACAATTTCCTTCTTCAATTCTGTCGTATTTATTATTATAATTATTATTATTATTATTATTATTATTATTATTATTTTTTATTATTTATTATCACACCGGCCGATTCCCACCAAGGCAGGGTGGCCCGAAAAAGAAAAACTTTCACCATCATTCACTCCATCACTGTCTTGCCAGAAGGGTGCTTTACACTACAGTTTTTAAACTGCAACATTAACACCCCTCCTTCAGAGTGCAGGCACTGTACTTCCCATCTCCAGGACTCAAGTCCGGCCTGCCGGTTTCCCTGAATCCCTTCATAAATGTTACTTTGCTCACACTCCAACAGCACGTCAAGTATTAAAAACCATTTGTCTCCATTCACTCCTATCAAACACGCTCACGCATGCCTGCTGGAAGTCCAAGCCCCTCGCACACAAAACCTCCTTTACCCCCTCCCTCCAACCCTTCCTAGGCCGACCCCTACCCCGCCTTCCTTCCACTACAGACTGATACACTCTTGAAGTCATTCTGTTTCGCTCCATTCTCTCTACATGTCCGAACCACCTCAACAACCCTTCCTCAGCCCTCTGGACAACAGTTTTGGTAATCCCGCACCTCCTCCTAACTTCCAAACTACGAATTCTCTGCATTATATTCACACCACACATTGCCCTCAGACATGACATCTCCACTGCCTCCAGCCTTCTCCTCGCTGCAACATTCATCACCCACGCTTCACACCCATATAAGAGCGTTGGTAAAACTATACTCTCATACATTCCCCTCTTTGCCTCCAAGGACAAAGTTCTTTGTCTCCACAGACTCCTAAGTGCACCACTCACTCTTTTTCCCTCATCAATTCTATGATTCACCTCATCTTTCATAGACCCATCCGCTGACACGTCCACTCCCAAATATCTGAATACGTTCACCTCCTCCATACTCTCTCCCTCCAATCTGATATTCAATCTTTCATCACCTAATCTTTTTGTTATCCTCATAACCTTACTCTTTCCTGTATTCACCTTTAATTTTCTTCTTTTGCACACCCTACCAAATTCATCCACCAATCTCTGCAACTTCTCTTCAGAATCTCCCAAGAGCACAGTGTCATCAGCAAAGAGCAGCTGTGACAACTCCCACTTTGTGTGTGATTCTTTATCTTTTAACTCCACGCCTCTTGCCAAGACCCTCGCATTTACTTCTCTTACAACCCCATCTATAAATATATTAAACAACCACGGTGACATCACACATCCTTGTCTAAGGCCTACTTTTACTGGGAAAAAATTCCCCTCTTTCCTACATACTCTAACTTGAGCCTCACTATCCTCGTAAAAACTCTTCACTGCTTTCAGTAACCTACCTCCTACACCATACACTTGCAACATCTGCCACATTGCCCCCCTATCCACCCTGTCATACGCCTTTTCCAAATCCATAAATGCCACAAAGACCTCTTTAGCCTTATCTAAATACTGTTCACTTATATGTTTCACTGTAAACACCTGGTCCACACACCCCCTACCTTTCCTAAAGCCTCCTTGTTCATCTGCTATCCTATTCTCCGTCTTACTCTTAATTCTTTCAATTATAACTCTACCATACACTTTACCAGGTACACTCAACAGACTTATCCCCCTATAATTTTTGCACTCTCTTTTATCCCCTTTGCCTTTATACAAAGGAACTATGCATGCTCTCTGCCAATCCCTAGGTACCTTACCCTCTTCCATACATTTATTAAATAATTGCACCAACCACTCCAAAACTATATCCCCACCTGCTTTTAACATTTCTATCTTTATCCCATCAATCCCGGCTGCCTTACCCCCTTTCATTTTACCTACTGCCTCACGAACTTCCCCCACACTCACAACTGACTCTTCCTCACTCCTACAAGATGTTATTCCTCCTTGCCCTATTATTATTATTATTATTATTATTATTACTATTGTTATTATTAGCAGTAGCAGAAATGTTTGATTCTTTGCTGTGTTCAAGAGTAAACACATGATGTCACCGTCCAATACCTGTCCGAATAGCCATTCCAATATGCAGTCATGAATGGGTTTACATTATTTATACTGTAGTTTAATAGCAAATAATGAACAAACAAAACACTCACCACACTGGTGGGAGGGCTGGCTGCCAGTTGCGGGGGTCAGAGGGAGGGTAGTAGGGACTCGCAGGTGGCGGGAAACTTAAATATGATTTGGCGGCTGGGAATTTGGAGGCTGGGAATTTGGCGGTTGGTAATTCGCGAATGTGTGAAGCCCGCAAAAGTTGAAAACGTGAATGTTGAGGGAGACCTGTATATGACATACTGGAACCAGACAGTGAAAATCCTCCCCACCCAACAAACACCACCGACTACTTCAGCACACCTCCCCACAAAACCCAAAGGATGACCCTACAACAAAGAGTCGACACTTCATCCACAAGAACTTCCCAAGACCAATGATTCTGAGTGACCTCCCCAAAGATATAGAAAAATGGATACCACTAGAACCATTGTATGTCCAACAACAAGGATAAATGCACCCCAGTCTTGGGAGACTTAGTTCAAACAGACTACACCTTACAACTAACCTTGTAACATCTGCAAACACCGGTGGCCTGGTGGCTAAAGCTTCCGCTTCACACGCAGAGGGCCCGGGTTCGATTTCTGGCAGGTGGAAATATTTCGACACGTTTCCTTACACTATTGTCCTGTTCACCTAGCAGTAAATAGGTACCTGGGTGTTAGTCGACTGGTGTGGGTCGCATCCTGGGGGACAAGATTGAGGACCCCAATGGAAATAAGTTAGACAGTCCTCGATGACGCACTGACTTACTTGGGTTATACTGGGTGGCTAACCCTCCGGGGTTAAAAATCCGAACGAAATCTTATCTTATCTTACCACCTCAGAAACTGCTGAGCCAACCAACTCCAGGTTAGCAGCCAATCTCCATTGAATGCCCTGCAACCAACATCTGCAGTAACAGCCTTACAACCGACTTCTTGCAAAAAAAAAAAAAAGGCAGTTGCAAGAAGTAGGCATCCTTCCAACTCAGCGGCATGCAGGTATACAACTGGTATAACTGTGTGAAACTGATGGGCAGCAGGTATACCCATCTTGTGAATTCAATGTACTATTTGTGAATAAAACACACACACACACACACACACACAGTGTACTTCATGTACGTTAGGCCCATATTGGAGTATGTGGCACCAGTTTGGAACCCACACCTAGCCAAGCACGTAAAGAAACTAGAGAAAGTGCAAAGGTTTGCAACAAGACTAGTCCCAGAGCTAAGAGGTATGTCCTACGAGGAGAGGTTAAGGGAAATCAACCTGACAACACTGGAGGACAGGAGAGATAGGGGGGACATGATAACGACATACAAAATACTGAGAGGAATTGACAAGGTGGACAAAGACAGGATGTTCCAGACATTGGACACATTAACAAGGGGACACAGTTGGAAGTTGAAGACAGATGAATCACAGGGATGTTAGGAAGTATTTCTTCAGCCACAGAGTAGTCAGTAAGTGGAATAGTTTGGGAAGCGATGTAGTGGAGGCAGGATCCATACATAGCTTTAAGCAGAGGTATGATAAAGCTCACGGTTCAGGGAGAGGGACCTAGTAGCGATAAGTGAAGAGGCGGGGCCAGGAGCTCAGACTCGACCCCCGCAACCTCAACTAGGTGAGTACACACACACACACACACACACACACACACACACACACACACACACACACACACACACACAGACACACACACACACACACACACACACATACATACACACACATACACACACACACACATACACACACATACACACACATACACACACACACACACATACACACACATACACGCACACACATACACACACACACACACACACACACACACACACACACACACACAGGAACGAAGCAGTATCGCTGAATAGTGCTCCCAGGATTAGGCGTTCTAGTGGCTGTCCTAAGATATTATTAACGGTCATCATACGTGAGTGAATCAGTGAACATACCTACAAGAGTGTAACAGCTTTCAAGAGTGCAAATAATGTGATAAGATCAAGAATTTTACAATTTAAATTTGAATGGATGCTGAGTGAGGGAGGGTAGCAGTCAGCTGATGAGGCTGCTGGCTGCAGTGTTGACACACAATATCCAAACATAGTTAATTGGGTTAACGGTGTGATCTGAAATATTAACAAATACAGATATTGGTGGGTTATAGGAGCAGTGTAGTGACAAGGTCATAAACGAGTGATTAAGTAAATACTGAAAGTAAGAAAAAATTAGTCAATCCCCAGCTGTTGGTAATGTGAAAGTTAATATCATCAGATTTGTTATGACCATAATATTGTACTAAAGAAAAAAGAGTGAATGCCAAGTCTGGGGGAACATCAAACACAAATGCTTACAGAAACCTCTCAACCCCTGTCACCACATATCAACCAAACACAGTAAACAGAAACGAACCTCACTTCATAGCCACCACCCCCCTAAGCACTAATTCCAGAATCACAGTAGCCTCTCATAATATTGTGCCCTGCCTCCCACCCTCCCAGCCTGCACCTTCCTCTTGCATCTCCCAAAATACAGTAATGGAAAGGAAGCTAAAGGTATGGTACACCAATGCAGATGGAATAACAAATAAGAGTGAAGGGTGGCAAGAGTGCATCATTGATGCATAACCTGACATCATAGCACTAACAGAGACAAAACTTACAGGGATGATAACAGATGCAATTTTTCCATCTGGATATCAGATTATGAGGAAAGACAGAGAGAACAGAGGAGGGGGAGGAGTAGCATTGCTCATAAAAACCAGTGGGGTTTTGAGGAGATGGGAGGAATGGAAAGAAGGGAAACAGACGACTTCATTGTAGGAACACTTCAGACTGGTGGTGCAAAGGTGATGATAGCAGTGATGTATAACCCATCACTTAACAGCAGGAGAACAAGAGAAGAGTATGATGTGCACAGTAGGGCAATGGTGGATACATTAGCTGAAGTGGCCAGGAGGGCTCATATGGGTAGGACAAAATTGCTTATAATGGGGGATTTCAATCATAAAGAGATTGGGAAAACCTAGAGCCACATGGGGGACCAGAAACATGGAGGGCTAAGATGTTGGAGACTGTATTGGAGAACTTCATGCACCAACATGTTAGGGATACAACCAGAGAGAGAGAGGAGAGGATGTTGCAGCAAGGCTGGATCTCATATTCACTTTGAATAGTTCAGACATACAGGATATCACCCACGAAAGACCCCTTGGCGCTAGTGATCATGATGTCCTGAGTTTTGAATATCTTGTTGAGTTAACAGTGGAGAATGCAGCAGCACGAGAACAAAGAGAGAAACCAAACTTAAAAAAAGGGGACTACATAGGAATGAAAAGTTTCCTGCATGAAGTGCAGTGGGAAAGAGAACTAGAT
Organism: Cherax quadricarinatus; assembly: GCF_038502225.1. Classification (NCBI taxonomy): domain Eukaryota; kingdom Metazoa; phylum Arthropoda; class Malacostraca; order Decapoda; family Parastacidae; genus Cherax; species Cherax quadricarinatus. The sequence goes on along the minus strand of NC_091317.1, from coordinate 30,475,869 downwards.
GGAAAGACAGTAAATAAAATGATGGAAATAGTAACCACTAAGTGCAGGGAGGCAGAGGAAAGGTTCATACCAAAGGGCAACAAAAAAAATGGTAAGACCAGAGTGAGCCCATGGTTTAATTGGACGTGTAAAGAGGCCAAAGCCAAGTGTGCTAGAGCATGGAAAAGGTAGAGAAGGCAAAGGACTCAAGAAAACAATGAGCTGAGCAGAAGAACCAGAAACGAATATGCAGGGATAAGGAGAGAGGCCCAGAGGCAATATGAGAACGACATAGCATCAAAAGCCAAATCTGAACCAAAGTTGTTATACAGTCACATTAGGAGAAAAACAACAGTCAAGGACCAGGTAATCAGACTGAGGAAAGAAGGAGGGGAGCTGACGAAGAGTGACCAAGAAGTATGTGATGAACTAAACAAAAGATTTAGAGAAGTATTCACAATAGAGTCAGGAATGCTTCCAGTAAACTGTGGAGGTAGGGTGCACCAGCAAGTGCTGTACACAATACACATAACCAAGGTAGATGTGAAGAAACTGCTAGAAGAACTCGATACCTCAAAGGCGGTGGGCCCAGATAACATATCTCCATGGATACTGAGAGAGGGAGCAGAGGAACTGTGTGTGCCATTAGCAGCAATCTTCAGTAAATCTATCGAAACAGGGCAGTTGCCTGAGGCGTGGAAGACAGCACATGTAGTTCCAGTTTTTAAGAAAGGGAACAGACAGGCAGCATTAAACTACAAACCAGTGTCACTGACTTGTATAGTATGTAAAGTCATGGAAAAGATTATCAGGAGAAAAGTACAGTGGACCCCCGGTTAACGAACTTTTTTCATTCCAGTAGTAAGTTCAGGTGCCAGTACTGACCGAATTTTTTCCCATAAGGAATATTGTGAAGTAGATTAGTCCATTTCAGACCCCCAAACATACACGTACAAACGTACTTACATAAATACACTTACATAATTGGTCGCTTTTGGAGGTGATCGTTAAGCGGGGGTCCACTGTAGTGGAACACATTGAAAAGATTGGGCTTATACTTGATAGTCAGCATGGCTTCAGAGATGGGAAATCCTGTGTCACAAATTTACTTGAGTTCTACGATAAGGTAGCTGTATAGCCCTTGTGGCTTAGCGCTTCTTTTTTGATTATAATAATAATACGATAAGGTAACAGAAGTAAGACAGGGGAGAGAGGGATGGGTAGATTGCATCTTTTTAGATTGCAAGAAGGCTTTTGACAGAGTACCACACAAGAGACTGGTGCAAAAATTAGAGGAGCAGGCAGGAATAACGGGGAAAGTACTGCAATGGATCAGGGAATACCTGACAGGAAGGAAACAACGTGTGTTGGTACGTGCTGAAGTGTCGGAGTGGGTGAATGTGTTTAGTGGGGTTCCACAAGGTTCAGTCCTAGGCCCGGTGCTGTTTCTTGTATACGTGAATGACATGGTGGAAGGAATAGATTCAGAAGTGTCACTGCTCGCTGATGATGTGAAACTGATGAGGAGAATACAAGTGGGAGAGGATCAGTTAAGATTACAAGGGGATCTGGAAAAACTACTAGTATGGTCCGACAAATGGCTCCTGGAGTTTAACCCCAGTAAGTGTAAGGTCATGAAGATTGGGGAAGGACACAAGACCGCAGATGGAGTACAGGTTAGGAAACCAACAGTTGCAAACGTCAGTTAAAGAAAAGGATCTTGGGGTAAGCATTATAATGAACATGTCCCCTGAGGCACACATCAATCAAATAACTGCTGCAGCATATGGGGGATTGGTAAACCTGAGATTGGCGTTTATACATCTGAGTAAGGAGTCATTCACGACATTGTACACAGTGTACGTAAGGCCTATACTGGAATATGCAGCGCCAGTATGGAACCCTCACTTAGTCAAACACGTCACGAAATTGGAGAAAGTGCAAAAATTTGCAACACGATTAGTCCCGGAACTGAGGGGTATGTCTTATGAGGAGAGGTTAAGGGAACTCAACCTGATGACACTAGAGGATAGGAGGGATAGAGGGGACATGATAACAACGTATAAAATACTAAGAGGCATTGACAAGGTGGACAAGGATCGAATGTTTCAGAGATGGGATACAGAAACAAGGGGACACAATTGGAAGCTGAAAACCCAGATGAGTCATAGGGATGTTAGGAAGTATTTCTTTAGTCTTAGAGTTGTCAGGAACTGGAATAATCTGGAGAGTGAAGTAGTGGAAGCAAGTTCCATAAATAGCTTTAAGAAGAGGTATGACAAATATCATGGAGCAGGGAGAGAGTGAATTAGTATTAACCAGTGAAGAGGCGGGGCTAGGAGCTATGACTCGACCCCTGGAACCACATATAGGTGAGTACACACACACACACACACACACATGCACACACTCACACTCACTCTCACACTCACTCTCACACTCACACTCACTCACACTCACACTCACACTCACTCACACTCACACTCACACTCACTCACACTCACACTCACTCACACTCACACTCTCACTCTCACTCACACTCTCACTCACACTCACACTCACACTCTCACTCTCACTCACACTCACACTCTCACTCTCACTCACACTCTCACTCACACTCTCACTCACACTCACACTCTCACTCTCACTCACACTCTCACTCACACTCTCACTCACACTCTCACTCACACTCTCACTCACACTCTCACTCTCACTCACACTCACACTCACTCACACTCACACTCACTCACACTCACACTCACACTCACTCACACTCACACTCACTCACACTCACACTCACTCACACTCACACTCTCTCACTCTCACTCTCTCACTCTCACTCTCACTCTCACTCTCTCTCACTCTCTCTCTCTCACTCTCTCTCACTCTCTCTCACTCTCTCTCTCTCACTCTCTCTCACTCTCTCTCTCTCACTCTCTCTCTCTCACTCTCTCTCACTCTCTCTCTCTCACTCTCTCTCACTCTCTCTCTCTCTCTCACTCTCTCTCTCTCACTCTCTCACTCTCTCACTCTCACTCTCTCTCTCTCTCACTCTCTCTCACTCTCTCTCACTCTCTCTCACTCTCTCTCTCACTCTCTCTCACTCTCTCTCACTCTCTCTCTCACTCTCTCTCTCTCTCTCTCTCTCTCTCTCTCTCTCTCTCTCTCTCTCTCTCTCTCTGTCTTTTTTTTACACAGGGTTTGACAAGGTTAAGGATTCCTAGCTTTATTGACAAGCTATTTACAGGTTAAGGGTTGAGTATGTTTTGTGCCATTATAAATGAATACAGTCTCCTGTGCACGAGTTTCTCGAAGATTTTGGATAGCAATGGTAAGTTTGATATTGGCCTATAGTTGTTTACATCTGTAGGGTCACCACCTTTATGTATTGGTGTAACCCTTGCTGTCTTGAGTAGTTTCGGGAATGTGCTAGTTTCTAGTGACTTGTTAAAAAGTAATGAAATAACATGCGAAAGGACATGGGCCGCTCGCTTGTACAAAAATGGTGGGACATGAGACAGATTCCCTGAGTTATTTTTAAGTGACTTTATAATCTCAGTGACTTCGGTGGGTTCAGTTGGAACAAGATAGAAGGAATTTGGGAAATTCCCATCTAGATAGTCCCCGGCATGGGCGTTGGTATGTGGGATTTTACTGGCAAGATTAGATCCTATGGTTGAGAAGAAGTCGTTTATCTTGTTAGCTGTTTCAGTGGGATGCAGTGGTGTTTCATTAGGTTTAGTTAGGACAATATTCTTGGTTTTTTTCAGTTTGTGGGTGCCCAGAATCTGAGAGAGTGTTTTCCAGGTCTATTTTTATGTCTCCTCTTGTGTCAGTGAATCTGCTGGAGTAGTACAGCTGTTTGGCTTTCTTTATTACTTTGGTGAGAACTGATGAATAGTGTTTAAGAATATCTTTATGTATTAAGCCCTGTCTATATTGTTTTTCATATTGGTGTTTCTTATCAATGGATTTCAGAATGGTACTGGTTAGCCATGGGCAACTGAGCCGTTTATTCGTGATCTGTTTCGTTTTTATAGGACAATGTTTGTTGTATAGTCTAAGTAATTTGTTAAGAAAAATGTCTGTCCAATCATCAATACCATTGGCCTTGGAGAATTCTGTAGGCCAGTCAACGTCTGTAGGTCTGCTGTGAACTTCCTTATTGAGGCCCCGTCATGGAGTCTAAATGAAACTTTGTTGTATTCCAGTGGTGGTTTACTAATGTTTGTCAGGAGGAAGGTAGGGTAGTGGTCTGTAGTGCTGTCTGTGATTATCCCTGATTTAAGGGGGGCTAGTATATTGGTCCATATGTGGTCTATTATGGTTGCACTTGTCTCAGTGAGCCTGGTTGGTTTAGTTATTGTTGGTATGAGAAGTGTGTTGTTCATATTGTTGATGAAATCTGTTACAGGCTGTGACTTAAGTGTAAGTAGAAGTAGCAAGACATACCTGAAATCTTGCGCATGTTCATGAGACAGAAAAAAGGACACCAGCAATCCTACCATCATGTAAAACAATTACAGGCTTTCGTTTTACACTCACTTGGCAGGACGGTAGTACCTCCCTGGGCAGTTGCTGTCTTCCAACCTACTACCTAGGATATATATATATAGTTCCTTGATAATGTGAGTAGTCACGAAAGCGCTTGGAATTTCTCTATTCTTTCAGAGTGGTTGTTTTGCATATTCTGAAATCACCTGTTTACTGTGATCTTATTGTATATATATATATATATATATATATATATATATATATATATATATATACAGGAGGGCCCCACTTATATGGCGGGTTAGGTTCCAGGCTACCGCCGTAAAGCGGAAACCGCCGTAAAGTGGAACACCCTTTTTTTCCACTTACAAATGCATACAAACACTAGATAACAAGTTTACACTAACATATATTATGTTAGCAATAGAACCAGGCATCAAAAAACAATAAAAAAGTACAATACACACACAGTGCACTCATTACTTACCTTTAAATATTTATAGTCTTAATCTAGGGTGAGACAAGTAGTATTTATTGTAAGAAATCAAGTGTGGTATGTATGGTATCAGCCAGGCTACCATACCAGGCCACCCCACCCACACATACTATTCTATGATATTTAACCCTTTGAGGGTCGACAGGCCCTCTCCGAAACTCGTTCTCAGGGTCGGCCAAATTTAAAAAAAAAAAATTATTTTCTCTTATGAAAAGATAGAGAATCTTTTCCCGATCATAAAGACACCAAAAGTTTGAAATTTGATAGAAAACTTACGGAATTATGCTCTCGCAAAGTTAGCGGTCTCGGCGATGTTTACGCATCGGCGATTTTGCCCACTTTGAGCCCCATTTTCGGCCAATTTCACTGTACTAGTCGACAAAGAACATGAATATTTCGCTAGAACTCCATTTTTTCTATCGAATGGGTGCAAGAAACCACCCATTTATAAATTCAACTATCCAGTACAGTGGTCAGAATTTAGCAATTTTGCCAATTTCACACAAATTTCAAAAGATGCCAATTTCCGAATAGGGTCCAGAATAAACAAGAAAGACATTCCTGGCACTAAAATGACATTTCCTCTAGTCATTAGTCACGTCTCAAGGCCCCTCTTATATTCTTTTGCTTTCCACTTTGAATTTTTATTCTCACAAAAAATATAAGATTTACTGTTATGCAGACTACTGCATTAGTGTAAAAAATGGTATAAATATTATTGGTGCACTTGTAAAAGAATATTAGACTCACCAGTTGACGTGTATTGCACGCTTGGCACGATTTGTTTACTTTTGAAGTTTGGTAAAAATCGAACATTTCTGCTACTTTGAGCTCAATTTCAAGGCACCTTTCTTTGTAAAACCAGTCAAAATCATCTCAATTTCTGTAATATGTCTTCCATTCTATAAAATGAGACCAAGAAAACTAGAATACAACAATAAATACCATACGAAAATACACTGCAAAGTCGCTGATTTATTAAAAAAAATGGTCAAAGTTTTTTTTTTCTCATTATGCACTGTGTGCTGCAGGATTTTTTTTAGACTGTGCACACTGACCACATAGACGCATTCTTTCATATGAAGGCCTACCAGCTTTCTCCCACTAGATTTGAGGCCGCTAGAATTTATGAGTACTAGTACGTCAAAAACCCCTACGCGTAAAACGTACTAGTACGACCAAAACCCTCAAAGGGTTAAGCATCCCAGAGCGATAAAATGTATATACAGTTCACTCATTACTTACCTTAAAATATAGGGTGAGATGAGTAGTATTTATTGTAAAATATCAAGTGTGGTATGTATGGTAGTCAGCCAGGCTACCATACCAGGCCAACCCACCCACACATACTATTCTATGATATTTAAGCATTCCAGAGCTATAAAATGTATATACAGTTCACTCATTACTTACCTTAAAATATAGGGTGAGATGAGTAGTATTTATTGTAAAAAATCAAGTGTGGTATGTATGGTAGTCAGCCAGGCTACCATACCAGAGAGAAAGAATGAGTGCATGAGAGAGGACATCAGAGTTATGTAAACAAACCAGGCGAAGGTAAGTTTTGTAAACAGTGTACACGTCTGGTTTGTGTACAAGTTACATTGTGTACAGGTTGTCTCTACATTGATACGGTAGAATAAATAAAGAAGAACACTCCCATTTTCATGTAACATCATTTTGAGAAGAAATGATGCTCTGAGTGAAGGCAATGGAAGTAAGTCACTCTGACTTTTTTGGGTTATCCTAGGTTCTCTACACATATGTTGTTATGTATTTATGTTATGTTTCGTGTTTATTATATAATTTTGAAAAAAAATATCACGGATGGATTAATGAAAATGTGTATATTAACGTAATATACAACATTTAATGATACACCGAGCTCAGACAGCGTAAACAAACAAACTGAACAGGTTGTGGACGATCACACGGTCAGGCGAAATAGACGGTATTAATACGTGTCCAGTTTTAGTTCATTCATGTACATTTGTAAGAGTTTGTGAAACTTTTACCTTATAATATTTTTATTATTATTATAATAATTAAATCACGAAACAAATACTCTTACACTGTGTACAAGTTAGTACAGAATTATAGCTATAAAGTGAAGGCATACGAAAGGAATATTTTTCTACAGTTATCCCTAGTAACAGGTGACGGGCTAGAGAAAACATAATTCTTCCGACACTTCTACAAACCGTTTGGTAAACATCTCGTATATATTTGTATAAATTTTTATACTGTGGGTGCATGTATCATGTTTGTGTGTTACATAATGTGTTTCTTATATAATTTTGAAAAAAATATCATAGATAGATTAAGGGAAATGTCTATATTAACGTAATATGCGACATTAATGCGCCCAAGAGATTATTATTATTATTGTTATTATTATTATTATTATTATTATTATTATTGGATCAAGAGTAGAGAGACTCTTAGTGATTTTAATGTGTACCTACATGCCAGCACAGTGTGTAAGTTTATTTAGGTACAGGTGTACACAAGTTTAATTATCAAGTACAATACATATAAAATAACTTTTAAACACTTGAAATTTTGGAAAGTTTCCAGACATAATAAGGAGATGTGCTCAGGGAGAATGTAAACAAACTCGGTGGGCCGCTGTGACCGTATTAGAAAGACAGGTGGGGGGAGCCGTATAGCGAGTTTTGGTCATAATTTGAAATGTCCGTATTAGCAGAACGCCGTAAAGCGAAACGCCATAAAGCGGGGCCCTGCTGTATATATATATATATATATATATATATACATACATATATATGCATATATATATATATATATATATATATATATATATATATATGCAATAAGATCACAGTAAACAGGTGATTTCAGAATATGCAAAACAACCACTGTGAAAGAATAGAGAAGTTCCAAGCGCTTTCGTGACTACTCACATTATCAAGGAACAATGAAAGTAAAGCATCAAAGGAAGGTATATAAAGGGGTAGCCCACACCTCACTATCAGATCCCACAACAAAGAAACACCTGACGCGAGACAGCAGGCCCGCCGGCCGAACTAGACAGGTCCTTCACACAACCCACCAACAAACTATTCTACCCAAGAAATAAGAAATTTAAAAAATTATTATTTGTCCAATGTATTATTAAATTCTTCCCAAATTCTATTAATTATAAATGGATCTAATTTATATAAACCAAAGGAAATATTCATATTATTTGTAGTCCAGAGTTCATAGATGAGGAAATATCTAAAATTTATGAAATAGGTAATGATTTGAAATACCCAAGAAATGTAATTGATAAATCTTTTAAAGTTGCTAGAAATACTTTTTACAATCCAAAAAGGGACAACCAGCCTTATTCAACTAAAAATATGTTTGTTCTCCCTTACCATGAAAACTTGGTTGATATGCCTTCTCTTCTTAAGACTTTTAATATTAAAGTTGTATTCAAAAATCTTGATACAGTAAAAAAAACTTTTGATAAAGAATTCCCCCCAAAATGCTGATGGATGTGTCTATAAGATTCCTTGTAAAATTTGTGATGAAGTTTATTATGGTCAAACTGGTAAAAATCTCGAACTAAGATTAAAAAAACATAAATATAGCATTAGAACTGGACAAGATTCCAATGCTCTATTTATTCATGTAAGAGATTTTAACCATCCAATTGATTTTCAAAAAGTTGAGAAAGTAGTATCAAGCAAGTCTATGGTCGACAGGAATATAATTGAATCTTGTTTCATAAAAAGCAGTTTTGAGATTAATATGAATATTTCCTTTGGTTTATATAAATTAGATCCATTTATAGTTAATAGAATTTGGGAAGAATTTAATAATACATTGGAAAAATAATAATTTTTTAAGTTTCTTATTTCTTGGGTAGAATATTTTGTTGGTGGGTTCTGTGAAGGACCTGTCTAGTTCGGCCGGCGGGCCTGCTGTCTCGCGTCAGGTGTTTCTTTGTTGTGGGATCTGATAGTGAGGTGTGGGCTACCCCTTTATATACCTTCCTTTGATGCTTTACTTTCATTGTTCCTTGGTAATGTGAGTTGTCACGAAAGCGCTTGGAACTTCTCTATTCTTTCACAGTGGTTGTTTTGCATATATGTATATACAGTGGACCCCTGCATAACGATCACCTCCCAATGCGACCAATTATGTAAGTTTATTTATATAAGTGCGTTTGTACGTGTATGTTTGGGGGTCTGAAATGGACTAATCTACTTCACAATATTCCTTATTGGAATAAATTCGGTCAGTACTGGCACCTGAACATACTTCTGGAATGAAAAAAATATCGTTAACCGGGGGTCCACTGTATATATATATATATATATTTTTTTTTTTTTTTTATTATCACACTGGCCGATTCCCACCAAGGCAGGGTGGCCCGAAAAAGAAAAACTTTCACCATCATTCACTCCATCACTGTCTTGCCAGAAGGGTGCTTTACACTACAGTTTTTAAACTGCAACATTAACACCCCTCCTTCAGAGTGCAGGCACTGTACTTCCCATCTCCAGGACTCAAGTCCGGCCTGCCGGTTTCCCTGAATCCCTTCATAAATGTTACTTTGCTCACACTCCAACAGCACGTCAAGTATTAAAAATCATTTGTCTCCATTCACTCCTATCAAACACGCTCACGCATGCCTGCTGGAAGTCCAAGCCCCTCGCACACAAAACCTCCTTTACCCCCTCCCTCCAACCCTTCCTAGGCCGACCCCTACCCCGCCTTCCTTCCACTACAGACTGATACACTCTTGAAGTCATTCTGTTTCGCTCCATTCTCTCTACATGTCCGAACCACCTCAACAACCCTTCCTCAGCCCTCTGGACAACAGTTTTGGTAATCCCGCACCTCCTCCTAACTTCCAAACTACGAATTCTCTGCATTATATTCACACCACACATTGCCCTCAGACATGACATCTCCACTGCCTCCAGCCTTCTCCTCGCTGCAACATTCATCACCCATGCTTCACACCCATATAAGAGCGTTGGTAAAACTATACTCTCATACATTCCCCTCTTTGCCTCCAAGGACAAAGTTCTTTGTCTCCACAGACTCCTAAGTGCACCACTCACTCTTTTTCCCTCATCAATTCTATGATTCACCTCATCTTTCATAGACCCATCCGCTGACAAGTCCACTCCCAAATATCTGAATACGTTCACCTCCTCCATACTCTCTCCCTCCAATCTGATATTCAATCTTTCATCACCTAATCTTTTTGTTATCCTCATAACCTTACTCTTTCCTGTATTCACCTTTAATTTTCTTCTTTTGCACACCCTACCAAATTCATCCACCAATCTCTGCAGCTTCTCTTCAGAATCTCCCAAGAGCACAGTGTCATCAGCAAAGAGCAGCTGTGACAACTCCCACTTTGTGTGTGATTCTTTATCTTTTAACTCCACGCCTCTTGCCAAGACCCTCGCATTTACTTCTCTTACAACCCCATCTATAAATATATTAAACAACCACGGTGACATCACACATCCTTGTCTAAGGCCTACTTTTACTGGGAAAAAATTTCCCTCTTTCCTACATACTCTAACTTGAGCCTCACTATCCTCGTAAAAACTCTTCACTGCTTTCAGTAACCTACCTCCTACACCATACACTTGCAACATCTGCCACATTGCCCCCCTATCCACCCTGTCATACGCCTTTTCCAAATCCATAAATGCCACAAAGACCTCTTTAGCCTTATCTAAATACTGTTCACTTATATGTTTCACTGTAAACACCTGGTCCACACACCCCCTACCTTTCCTAAAGCCTCCTTGTTCATCTGCTATCCTATTCTCCGTCTTACTCTTAATTCTTTCAATTATAACTCTACCATACACTTTACCAGGTACACTCAACAGACTTATCCCCCTATAATTTTTGCACTCTTTTATCCCCTTTGCCTTTATACAAAGGAACTATGCATGCTCTCTGCCAATCCCTAGGTACCTTACCCTCTTCCATACATTTATTAAATAATTGCACCAACCACTCCAAAACTATATCCCCACCTGCTTTTAACATTTCTATCTTTATCCCATCAATCCCGGCTGCCTTTCCCCCTTTCATTTTACCTACTGCCTCACGAACTTCCCCCACACTCACAACAGGCTCTTCCTCACTCCTACAGGATGTCATTCCTCCTTGCCCTATACACGAAATCACAGCTTCCCTATCTTCATCAACATTTAACAATTCCTCAAAATATTCCCTCCATCTTCCCAATACCTCTAACTCTCCATTTAACAACTCTCCCCTCCTATTTTTAACTGACAAATCCATTTGTTCTCTAGGCTTCCTTAACTTGTTAATCTCACTCCAAAACTTTTTCTTATTTTCAACAAAATTTGTTGATAACATCTCACCCACTCTCTCATTTGCTCTCTTTTTACATTGCTTCACCACTCTCTTAACCTCTCTCTTTTTCTCCATATACTCTTCCCTCCTTGCATCACTTCTACTTTGTAAAAACTTCTCATATGCTAACTTTTTCTCCCTTACTACTCTCTTTACATCATCATTCCACCAATCGCTCCTCTTCCCTCCTGCACCCACTTTCCTGTAACCACAAACTTCTGCTGAACACTCTAACACTACATTTTTAAACCTACCCCATTCCTCTTCGACCCCATTGCCTATGCTCTCATTAGCCCATCTATCCTCCAATAGCTGTTTATATCTTACCCTAACTGCCTCCTCTTTTAGTTTATAAACCTTCACCTCTCTCTTCCCTGATGCTTCTATTCTCCTTGTATCCCATCTACCTTTTACTCTCAGTGTAGCTACAACTAGAAAGTGATCTGATATATCTGTGGCCCCTCTATAAACATGTACATCCTGAAGTCTACTCAACAGTCTTTTATCTACCAATACATAATCCAACAAACTACTGTCATTTCTCCCTACATCATATCGTGTATACTTATTTATCCTCTTTTTCTTAAAATATGTATTACCTATAACTAAACCCCTTTCTATACAAAGTTCAATCAAAGGGCTTCCATTATCATTTACACCTGGCACCCCAAACTTACCTACCACACCCTCTCTAAAAGTTTCTCCTACTTTAGCATTCAGGTCCCCTACCACAATTACTCTCTCACTTGGTTCAAAGGCTCCTATACATTCACTTAACATCTCCCAAAATCTCTCTCTCTCCTCTGCATTCCTCTCTTCTCCAGGTGCATACACGCTTATTATGACCCACTTCTCGCATCCAACCTTTACTTTAATCCACATAATTCTCGAATTTACACATTCATATTCTCTTTTCTCCTTCCATAACTGATCATTTAACATTACTGCTACCCCTTCCTTTGCTCTAACTCTCTCAGATACTCCAGATTTAATCCCATTTATTTCCCCCCACTGAAACTCTCCTACCCCCTTCAGCTTTGTTTCGCTTAGAGCCAAGACATCCAACTTCTTTTCATTCATAACATCAGCAATCATCTGTTTCTTGTCATCCGCACTACATCCACGCACATTTAAACAACCCAGTTTTATAAAGTTTTTCTTCTTCTCTTTTTAATAAATGTATACAGGAGAAGGGGTTACTAGCCCATTGCTCCCGGCATTTTAGTCGCCTCATACGACACGCATGGCTTACGGAGGAAAGATTCTATATATATATATATATATATATATATATATATATATATATATATATATATATATATATATATATATATATATATATATATATATATATATATATATATAGGTAGTAGGTTGGTAGACAGCAACCACCCAGGGAAGTACTACCGTCCTGCCAGATGACTGTGAAACAAACCTGTAACTGTTTTGCATGATGGTAGGATTGCTGGTTTCTCTTTCTGTCTCATAAACACGCTAGATAACAGGGATATCTTGCTACTCCTACTTACACTTTGGTCACACTTCACAGACATGCACATGCATATATATATATACATACATCTAGGTTTTTCTCCTTTTTCTAAATAGCTCTTGTTCTTTTTTATTTCTTCTATTGTCCATGGGGAAGTGGAAAAGAATCTTTCCTCCGTAAGCCATGCGTGTCGTATGAGGCGACTAAAATGCCGGGAGCAATGGGCTAGTAACCCCTTCTCCTGTATACATTTACTAAAAAAGAGAAGAAGAAAAACTTTATAAAACTGGGATGCTTAAATGTGCGTGGATGTAGTGCGGATGACAAGAAACAGATGATTGCTGATGTTATGAATGAAAAGAAGTTGGATGTCCTGGCTCTAAGCGAAACAAAGCTGAAGGGGGTAGAAGAGTTTCAGTGGGGGGAAATAAATGGGATTAAATCTGGAGTATCTGAGAGAGTTAGAGCAAAGGAAGGGGTAGCAGTAATGTTAAATGATCAGTTATGGAAGGAGAAAAGAGAATATGAATGTGTAAATTCAAGAATTATGTGGATTAAAGTAAAGGTTGGATGCGAGAAGTGGGTCATAATAAGCGTGTATGCACCTGGAGAAGAGAGGAATGCAGAGGAGAGAGAGAGATTTTGGGAGATGTTAAGTGAATGTATAGGAGCCTTTGAACCAAGTGAGAGAGTAATTGTGGTAGGGGACCTGAATGCTAAAGTAGGAGAAACTTTTAGAGAGGGTGTGGTAGGTAAGTTTGGGGTGCCAGGTGTAAATGATAATGGGAGCCCTTTGATTGAACTTTGTATAGAAAGGGATTTAGTTATAGGTAATACATATTTTAAGAAAAAGAGGATAAATAAGTATACACGATATGATATAGGGCGAAATGACAGTAGTTTGTTGGATTATGTATTGGTAGATAAAAGACTGTTGAGTAGACTTCAGGATGTACATGTTTATAGAGGGGCCACAGATATATCAGATCACTTTCTAGTTGTAGCTACACTGAGAGTAAAAGGTAGATGGGATACAAGGAGAATAGAAGCATCAGGGAAGAGAGAGGTGAAGGTTTATAAACTAAAAGAGGAGGCAGTTAGGGAAAGATATAAACAGCTATTGGAGGATAGATGGGCTAATGAGAGCATAGGCAATGGGGTCGAAGAGGTATGGGGTAGGTTTAAAAATGTAGTGTTAGAGTGTTCAGCAGAAGTTTGTGGTTACAGGAAAGTGGGTGCAGGAGGGAAGAGGAGCGATTGGTGGAATGATGATGTAAAGAGAGTAGTAAGGGAGAAAAAGTTAGCATATGAGAAGTTTTTACAAAGTAGAAGTGATGCAAGGAGGGAAGAGTATATGGAGAAAAAGAGAGAGGTTAAGAGAGTGGTGAAGCAATGTAAAAAGAGAGCAAATGAGAGAGTGGGTGAGATGTTATCAACAAATTTTGTTGAAAATAAGAAAAAGTTTTGGAGTGAGATTAACAAGTTAAGAAAGCCTAGAGAACAAATGGATTTGTCAGTTAAAAATAGGAGAGGAGAGTTATTAAATGGAGAGTTAGAGGTATTGGGAAGATGGAGGGAATATTTTGAGGAATTGTTAAATGTTGATGAAGATAGGGAAGCTGTGATTTCGTGTATAGGGCAAGGAGGAATAACATCTTGTAGGAGTGAGGAAGAGCCAGTTGTGAGTGTGGGGGAAGTTCGTGAGGCAGTAGGTAAAATGAAAGGGGGTAAGGCAGCCGGGATTGATGGGATAAAGATAGAAATGTTAAAAGCAGGTGGGGATATAGTTTTGGAGTGGTTGGTGCAATTATTTAATAAATGTATGGAAGAGGGTAAGGTACCTAGGGATTGGCAGAGAGCATGCATAGTTCCTTTGTATAAAGGCAAAGGGGATAAAAGAGAGTGCAAAAATTATAGGGGGATAAGTCTGTTGAGTGTACCTGGTAAAGTGTATGGTAGAGTTATAATTGAAAGAATTAAGAGTAAGACGGAGAATAGGATAGCAGATGAACAAGGAGGCTTTAGGAAAGGTAGGGGGTGTGTGGACCAGGTGTTTACAGTGAAACATATAAGTGAACAGTATTTAGATAAGGCTAAAGAGGTCTTTGTGGCATTTATGGATTTGGAAAAGGCGTATGACAGGGTGGATAGGGGGGCAATGTGGCAGATGTTGCAAGTGTATGGTGTAGGAGGTAGGTTACTGAAAGCAGTGAAGAGTTTTTACGAGGATAGTGAGGCTCAAGTTAGAGTATGTAGGAAAGAGGGAAATTTTTTCCCAGTAAAAGTAGGCCTTAGACAAGGATGTGTGATGTCACCGTGGTTGTTTAATATATTTATAGATGGGGTTGTAAGAGAAGTAAATGCGAGGGTCTTGGCAAGAGGCGTGGAGTTAAAAGATAAAGAATCACACACAAAGTGGGAGTTGTCACAGCTGCTCTTTGCTGATGACACTGTGCTCTTGGGAGATTCTGAAGAGAAGCTGCAGAGATTGGTGGATGAATTTGGTAGGGTGTGCAAAAGAAGGAAATTAAAGGTGAATACAGGAAAGAGTAAGGTTATGAGGATAACAAAAAGATTAGGTGATGAAAGATTGAATATCAGATTGGAGGGAGAGAGTATGGAGGAGGTGAACGTATTCAGATATTTGGGAGTGGACGTGTCAGCGGATGGGTCTATGAAAGATGAGGTGAATCATAGAATTGATGAGGGAAAAAGAGTGAGTGGTGCACTTAGGAGTCTGTGGAGACAAAGAACTTTGTCCTTGGAGGCAAAGAGGGGAATGTATGAGAGTATAGTTTTACCAACGCTCTTATATGGGTGTGAAGCATGGGTGATGAATGTTGCAGCGAGGAGAAGGCTGGAGGCAGTGGAGATGTCATGTCTGAGGGCAATGTGTGGTGTGAATATAATGCAGAGAATTCGTAGTTTGGAAGTTAGGAGGAGGTGCGGGATTACCAAAACTGTTGTCCAGAGGGCTGAGGAAGGGTTGTTGAGGTGGTTCGGACATGTAGAGAGAATGGAGCGAAACAGAATGACTTCAAGAGTGTATCAGTCTGTAGTGGAAGGAAGGCGGGGTAGGGGTCGGCCTAGGAAGGGTTGGAGGGAGGGGGTAAAGGAGGTTTTGTGTGCGAGGGGCTTGGACTTCCAGCAGGCATGCGTGAGCGTGTTTGATAGGAGTGAATGGAGACAAATGGTTTTTAATACTTGACGTGCTGTTGGAGTGTAATCAAAGTAACATTTATGAAGGGATTCAGGGAAACCGGCAGGCCGGACTTGAGTCCTGGAGATGGGAAGTACAGTGCCTGCACTCTGAAGGAGGGGTGTTAATGTTGCAGTTTAAAAACTGTAATGTAAAGCACCCTTCTGGCAAGACAGTGATGGAGTGAATGATGGTGAAAGTTTTTCTTTTTCGGGCCACCCTGCCTTGGTGGGAATCGGCCAGTGTGATAATAAAAAAAATATACAGGAGGGCCCCACTTATATGGCAGGTTAGGTTCCAGGCTACCGCCGTAAAGTGGAAACCGCCGTAAAGTGGAACACCCTTTTTTTCCACTTATAAATGCATACAAACACTAGATAACAAGTTTACACTAACATATATTAAGTTAGCAATAGAACCAGGCATCAAAAAACAATAAAAAAGTACAATACACACATAGTGCACTCATTACTTACCTTAAAATATTTATAGTCTTAATCTAGGGTGAGACAAGTAGTATTTATTGTAAGAAATCAAGTGTGGTATGTATGGTAATAGCCAGGCTACCTTACCAGGCCACCCCACCCACACATACTATTCTATGATATTTAAGCATCCCAGAGCGATAAAATGTATATACAGTTCACTCATTACTTACCTTAAAATATTTATAGTCTTAATTTAGGGTCAGGAGTAAGTAAATGAGATAAAACGAATAAATGAGAGAGAGAAAGAATGAGTACATGAGAGGGGACAGGCGCAGAGTTATGTAAACAAACCAGGCGAACGTAAGTTTTCTAAACAAACGAAATGTACACGTCTGGTTTGTGTACAAGTTACATTGTGTACAGGTTGTCTCTACATTGATACTGTAGAATAAATAAAGAAGAACACTCCCATTCTCATGTAACATCATTTTGAGAAGAAATGAAGCTCTGAGTGAAGGCAATGGAAATAAGTCACACTGACTTTTTTGGGTTATCCTAGGTTCTCTACACGTATGTTGTTATGTATGATAATCTATGTAACTGTATTTGTGTATACCTGAATAAACTTACTTACATACATACGAAAGGAATAATTTTCTACAGTTACCCCCAGTAACACATTTTCTCTTATGTTAGATTAGAGAAAATGTTATTCTTGCCGTCACTTGTACAAGTTATGTGGCTCCCACATCTTATATTTATGTTTATTTATTCTATTGTGGGGTGTATTTATCATCTTTTTATGTTATGTATCGTGTTTATTATATAATTTTGAAAAAAAATATCATGGATGGATTAATGAAAATGTGTATATTACCGTAATATATGACATTTAATGAGACTCGGTGAGTATTGTTATTATTATTATCATTTCTAATATGGCGTCACTTGTGCAAGTCGTCTGCTACCACATCTCACATTTATGTTTATTTATTCTACTGTGGGGTGTATTTATCTTATTTATATGTTATGCATCGTGTTTATTATATAATTTTGAAAAAAATATCATGGATGGATTAATGAAATTGTGTATATTACCGTAATATACGACATTTAATGAGACTCGGTGAGTATTGTTATTATTATTATTATTATCATTTCTAATATGGCGTCACTCGTGCAAGTCGTCTGCTACCACATCTCACATTTATGTTTATTTATTCTACTGTGGGGTGTATTTATCTTATTTATATGTTATGCATCGTGTTTATTATATAATTTTGAAAAAAATATCATGGATGGATTAATGAAAATGTGTATATTAACGTAATATACGACATTTAAATGACTCGATGATTATTATTATCATTATTATTATGTCTGGAGACATAAGACACTTACCAATTTTAATGTGTACCTACATGCCTGCACAGTATGTAAGTTTATTTAGGTACAGGTATACATAAGTATAATTATCAGAGTACAGTGGACCCCCGGTTAACGATATTTTTTCACTCCGTAAGTATGTTCAGGTGCCAGTACTGACCGAATTTATTCCCATAAGGAATATTGTGAAGTAGATTAGTCCATTTCAGACCCCCAAACATACACGTACAAACGCACTTACATAAATACACTTACATAATTGGTCGCATTCGGAGGTAATCGTTATGCGGGGGTCCACTGTATATATCAAATATGAAATAACTTGTAAAAACATTTGAAATTTTGGAGTTTCCAGACAAAATGGAGAGACTTAATGCTTACTGAGCTCATGGAGAATGTAAACAAACAGGGTGGGGCACGGTGACCGTATTAGAAAGTCAGGTGGGGGGAGCCGTATAGCGAGTTTTGGTCATAATTTGAAATGTCCGTATTAGCGGAACGCCGTAAAGTGAAACGCCGTAAAGCAGGGCCTTCCTGTATACCTGTATATATATATATACAGTGGACCCCCGGTTAACGATTTTAATCCGTGCAAGAGGGCTCATCGTTATGCGAAATAATCGTTATGCGAATGAATTTTCCCCATAAGAAATAATGGAAATCAAATTAATCCGTGCAAGACGCCCAAAAGTATGAAAAAAATTTTTTTTTACCACATGAAATGTTAATTTTAATACACACAAACTGAAAAAGGCATGCACAATTAAATGACACTTACTTTTATTGAAGATCTGGTGATGATTGATGGGATGGGAGGAGGGGAGAGCATTATCTTCTTACTGTTTAGAAGGGGAATCCCCTTCCATTACGACTTGAGGTAGCAAGTCCTTTTCCGGGGTTACTTCCCTTCTTCTTTTAATGCCACTAGGACCAGCTTGAGAGTCACTGGACCTCTGTCGCACAACAAATCTGTCCATAGAGCTCTGTACCTCCCGTTCCTTTACGATTTGTCTAAAATGGGCCACAACATTGTCATTGAAATAGTCAACAGCACGGCTTGCAACAGCTGTGTCAGGGTGATTTTCATCTATAAAGGTTTGCAGTTCAACCCACTGTGCACACATTTCCTTAATCTTTGAAGTAGGCACAATGGATTCCACAACTGGCATAGGCTTCTCAGGGTTAGCCCCAAACCCTTCAAAATCTTTCTTAATTTCCATACTAATTCTCACCCTTTTTACCACAGGGTTGGCACTAGAAGCTTTCTTGGGGCCCATGGTCACTTATTTTCCAGAAACAGCACCGAAAATACTGTAATAATACGAAATATTCCGAGTGTATGCTTGGATGTTACCGCGGAGGCTGGCTGGTAAACAATGGGACGGAGCGGCACATGTGAGGCTGGCTGAGGGCACATTGGACGCGTCTCGGACGAAAATCGGTATGCGGGTTTTTAATCGGTATGCGCGGCAAAAATTTTGCGATAAAAGTAATCGTTATGCGGAAAAATCGCTATGCGATGCCATCGTTATGCGGGGGTCCACTGTATATATATATATATATATATATATATATATATATATATATATATATATATATATATATATATATATATATATATATATATATATATATATATATGCATTTATAGATTTAGAAAAGGCATATGATAGAGTGAATAGAGGAGCAATGTGGCAGTTGTTGCAAGTATATGGAATAGGTGGTAAGTTACTAAATGCTGTAAAGAGCTTTTATGAGGATAGTGAGGCTCAGGTTAGGGTATGTAGAAGAGAGGGAGAATACTTCCCGGTAAAAGTAGGTCTTAGACAGGGATGTGTAATGTCACCATGGTTGTTTAATATATTTATAGATGGGGTTGTAAAGGAAGTAAATGCTAGGGTGTTCGGGAGAGGGGTGGGATTAAATTATGGGGAATCAAATTCAAAATGGGAACTGACACAGTTACTTTTTGCTGATGATACTGTGCTTATGGGAGATTCTAAAGAAAAATTGCAAAGCTTAGTGGATGAGTTTGAGAATGTGTATAAAGGTAGAAAGTTGAAAGTGAACATAGAAAAGAGTAAGGTGATGAGGGTATCAAATGATTTAGATAAAGAAAAATTGGATATCAAATTGGGGAGGAGGAGTATGGAAGAAGTGAATGTTTTCACTTACTTGGGAGTTGACGTGTCGGCGGATGGGTTTATGAAGGATGAGGTTAATCATAGAATTGATGAGGGAAAAAAGGTGAGTGGTGCATTGAGGTATATGTGGAATCAAAAAAACGTTATCTATGGAGGCAAAGAAGGGAATGTATGAAAGTATAGTAGTACCAACACTCTTATATGGATGGGAAGCTTGGGTGGTAAATGCAGCAGCGAGGAGACGGTTGGAGGCAGTGGAGATGTCCTGTCTAAGGGCAATGTGTGGTGTAAATATTATGCAGAAAATTCGGAGTGTGGAAATTAGGAGAACGTGTGGAGTTAATAAAAGCATTAGTCAGAGGGCAGAAGAGGGGTTGTTGAGGTGGTTTGGTCATTTAGAGAGAATGGATCAAAAGTAGAATGACATGGAAAGCATATAAATCTATAGGGGAAGGAAGGAGGGGTAGGGGTCATCCTCGAAAGGTTTGGAAAGAGGGGGTAATGGAGGTTTTGTGGGCAAGGGGCTTGGACTTCCAGCAAGCGTGCATGAGCATGTTAGATAGGAGTGAATGGAGACGAATGATACTTGGGACCTGACGATCTGTTGGAGTGTGAGCAGGGTAATATTTAGTGAAGGGATTCAGGGAAACCGTTTATTTTCATATAGTCGGACTTGAGTCCTGGAAATGGGAAGTACAATGCCTGCACTTTAAAGGAGGGGTTTGGGATATTGGCATTTTGGAGGGATATGTTGTGTATCTTTATACGTATATGCTTCTAAACTGTTGTATTCTGAGCACCTCTGCAAAAGCAGTGATAATGTGTGAGTGTGGTGAAAAGGTTGAATGATGATGAAAGCATTTTCTTTTTGGGGATTTTCTTTCTTTTTTGGGTCACCCTGCCTCTGTGGGAGATGGCTGACTTGTTGAAAAAAAAAAAAAAAAATATATATATATATATATATATATATATATATATATATAGGTAGTAGGTTGGTAGACAGCAACCGCCCAGGGAGGTACTACCGTCCTGCCAAGTGAGTGTAAAACGAAAGCCTGTAATTGTTTTACATGATGGTAGGATTGCTGGTGTCCTTTTTTCTGTCTCATGAACATGCAAGATTTCAGGTACGTCTTGCTACTTCTACTTACACTTAGGTCACACTACACATACATGTACAAGCACATATATACACACCCCTCTGGGTTTTCTTCTATTTTCTTTCTAGTTCTTATTCTTGTTTATTTCCTCTTATCTCCATGGGGAAGTGGAACAGAATTCTTCCTCCGTAAGCCATGCGTGTTGTAAGAGGCGACTAAAATGCCGGGAGCAAGGGGCTAGTAACCTCTTCTCCTGTATATATTACTAAATGTAAAAGGAGAAACTTTCGTTTTTCCTTTTGGGCCACCCCGCCTTGGTGGGATACAGCCGGTGTGTTGAAAGAAAGAAAGAATATATATATATATATATATATATTTATATATTTATATACATATATATATATATATATATATATATACATATATATATATATATATATATATATAGTAAGGGAGAAAAAGTTAGCATATGAGAAGTTTTTACAAAGTAGAAGTGATGCAAGGAGGGAAGAGTATATGGAGAAAAAGAGAGAGGTTAAGAGAGTGGTGAAGCAATGTAAAAAGAGAGCAAATGAGAGAGTGGGTGAGATGTTATCAACAAATTTTGTTGAAAATAAGAAAAAGTTTTGGAGTGAGATTAACAAGTTAAGAAAGCCTAGAGAACAAATGGATTTGTCAGTTAAAAATAGGAGAGGAGAGTTATTAAATGGAGAGTTAGAGGTATTGGGAAGATGGAGGGAATATTTTGAGGAATTGTTAAATGTTGATGAAGATAGGGAAGCTGTGATTTCGTGTATAGGGCAAGGAGGAATAACATCTTGTAGGAGTGAGGAAGAGCCAGTTGTGAGTGTGGGGGAAGTTCGTGAGGCAGTAGGTAAAATGAAAGGGGGTAAGGCAGCCGGGATTGATGGGATAAAGATAGAAATGTTAAAAGCAGGTGGGGATATAGTTTTGGAGTGGTTGGTGCAATTATTTAATAAATGTATGGAAGAGGGTAAGGTACCTAGGGATTGGCAGAGAGCATGCATAGTTCCTTTGTATAAATTCAAAGGGGACAAAAGAGAGTGCAAAAATTATAGGGGGATAAGTCTGTTGAGTATACCTGGTAAAGTGTATGGTAGAGTTATTATTGAAAGAATTAAGAGTAAGACAGAGAATAGGATAGCAGATGAACAAGGAGGCTTTAGGAAAGGTAGGGGGTGTGTGGACCAGGTGTTTACAGTGAAACATATAAGTGAACAGTATTTAGATAAGGCTAAAGAGGTCTTTGTGGCATTTATGGATTTGGAAAAGGCATATGACAGGGTGGATAGGGGGGCAATGTGGCAGATGTTGCAGGTGTATGGTGTAGGAGGTAGGTTACTGAAAGCAGTGAAGAGTTTTTACGAGGATAGTGAGGCTCAAGTTAGAGTATGTAGGAAAGAGGGAAATTATTTCCCAGTAAAAGTAGGCATTAGACAGGGATGTGGTATGTCACCGTGGTTGTTTAATATATTTATGGATGGAGTTGCAAGAGAAGTAAATGCGAGGGTCTTGGCAAGAGGTGTGGAGTTAAAAGATAAAGAATCACACATAAAGTGGGAGTTGTCACAGTTGCTCTTTGCTGATGACACTGCTCTTGGGAGATTCTGAAGAGAAGTTGCAGAGATTGGTGGATGAATTTGGTAGGGTGTGCAAAAGAAGAAAATTAAAAGTGAATACAGGAAAGAGTAAGGTTATGAGGATAACAAAAATATTAGGTGATGAAAGATTGGATATCAGATTGGAGGGAGAGAGTATGGAGGGGGTGAATGTATTCAGATATTTGGGAGTGGACGTGTCAGCGGATGGGTCTATGAAGGATGAGGTGAATCATAGAATTGATGAGGGGAAAAGGGTGAGTGGTGCACTTAGGAGTCTGTGGAGACAAAGAACTTTGTCCTTGGAGGCAAAGAGGGGAATGTATGAGAGTATAGTTTTACCAACGCTCTTATATGGGTGTGAAGCATGGGTGATGAATGTTGCAGCGAGGAGAAGGCTGGAGGCAGTGGAGATGTCATGTCTGAGAGCAATGTGTGGTGTGAATATAATGCAGAGAATTCATAGTTTGGAAGTTAGGAGAAGGTGCGGGATTACCAAAACTGTTGTCCAGAGGGCTGAGGAAGGGTTGTTGAGGGGGTTCGGACATGTAGAGAGAATGGAGCGAGACAGAATGACTTCAAGAGTGTATCAGTCTGTAGTGGAAGGAAGGCGGGGTAGGGGTCGGCCTAGGAAAGGTTGGAGGGAGGGGGTAAAGGAGGTTTTGTGTGCGAGGGGCTTGGACTTCCAGGAGGCGTGCATGAGCGTGTTTGATAGGAGTGAATGGAGATGAATGGTTTTTAATACTTGACGTGCTGTTGGAGTGTGAGCAAAGTAACATTTATGAAGGGGTTCAGGGAAACTGGCAGGCCGGTCTTGAGTCCTGGAGATGGGAAGTACAGTGCCTGCACTCTGAAGGAGGGGTGTTAATGTTGCAGTTTAAAAACTGTAGTGTAGAGCACCCTTCTGGCAAGACAGTGATGGAGTGAATGTTGGTGAAAGTTTTTCTTTTTCGGGCCACCCTGCCGTGGTGGGAATCGGCCAGTGTTGTAATAAAATATATATATATATATATATATATATATATATATATATATATATATATATATATATATATATATATATATATATATATATATATATATATATATATATATATATATATATGTATGTATGTATGTATGTATATACAGTGGTTCCTCGTTTTTTGTAGTTAATCCGTTCCTGGAGTTGCTACTATTATCGAAATCTACGATTTGCGAATCAATTTTCCCCATAAGAAATAATGTAAATACAATTAATCCGTTCCTTACACCCAGAAGTATTAAAACAAAAAATTTTTTTACATGAAATATAGGTGTAGTACATAAACAATACAATGGGAAATGATGAATGAAACATTAACAGCATAACACTTACGTTTATTGGAGATTCTTCTTAGTGTATAGGAGACTGGAGGAGGAGAGAGATTAGATTGTTTACAGTTTGGAAGGGGAATCCCCTTCCAGCAACACCTCAGGTACCAATTGCTTTTCTGGGGTTGCTTCTCTTCTCTGTTTCTTAATGCCACTAGGACCACCTTGAGAGCCACTGGAATCCTGTCTCGCAAAGTAACTGTAGAGAGAGCTCTGTTTCTGGCGTCTGTAACACTTCCCTAAAATGGCCCAAGACTTTGTCACTGTACATTTTGCCAACATGGCTTGCAACAACCTTGTCAGGGTGATGTTTGTCCATAAAGCTTTCCATCTTACCCCACATAGCAAAAATCTCTTTAATTTCTGAAGAAGGCACCTTCTTCCATCTCTCTTCCTCCTCCTCTGCAGCAAGATTCTGAGCTGCGATCTGTTGCTGTTCTTAAATTCAATCGTATTTCTCACCTTCTTTACCAAAGGCTTGGCACTAGGAGCTTTCTTTGGAGCCATGGTAGCTTATTTAGTACTTGCAAGCACTAAAATGAGTGGAATATTATGAAATATTTCATAGGAGCATGTGAGGGGACCTTCACTCACTGGTAAAATGCCAGGCTGGCTGGGTAGGGAGGCCGCCCCGGCTCACACCGTGTGTACGCGTCCCGGATGAACTACTATTCGCGAGTCAACCTATGATTAGCGAGCCCATGTTTATACGAAAATATCCCTATGTTTTCCGAAATCTATGATTCCTGAGAACTACGAAAAGCGAGGGACCACTATATATATATGTATATATATATATATATATATATATATATATATATATATATATATATATATATATATATATATATATATATATATATATATATATATATACACGTATAATATATGTAATAATAATTATTTTATTATTACAGATCGTACATGTTCCATTTGCAGTCAAGAGTAATGTCAACATTTGTAAAGATGCAATTTTAAATCATAAATAGATATGAATTTTATTTTCACATTATCTTTTCAGTTTTGATGTCTAGTGTTAGTAATACATATAACATATAAGACAATATTGATGTTGATACTGACAGATAGATGATTCATCTTGTAAACAGATTATGTAAACTTAAGATATCGACAAATACTGTGCAGCCTCTCCTCACTTAACGACGGAGTTCCATGCATAAGACCACGCCGTTAAAAGAATTCATCGCTAAGTGAGGAACATACTATAATGGTAGTGGGTTTGTGTCAGCCATCTTTGATATTGTTTTAATGTCACCTTTGCACCATTTATAACATTTCTGGTTTATTTTTAAATGGTTTTACAGTTATATTATTTTTATTATCACACTGGCCGATTCCCACCAAGGCAGGGTGGCCCAAAAAAGAAAAACTTTCACCATCATTCACTCCATCACTGTCTTGCCAGAAGGGTGCTTTACACTACAGTTTTTAAACTGCAGCATTAACACCCCTCCTTCAGAGTGCAGGCACTGTACTTCCCATCTCCAGGACTCAAGTCCGGCCTGCCAGTTTCCCTGAACCCCTTCATAAATGTTACTTTGCTCACACTCCAACAGCACGTCAAGTATTAAAAACCATTTGTCTCCATTCACTCCTATCAAACACGCTCATGCATGCCTGCTGGAAGTCCAAGCCCCTCCCTCCAACCTTTCCTAGGCCAACCCCTACCCCGCCTTCCTTCCACTACAGACTGATACACTCTTGAAGTCACCACTCCAAAACTATATCCCCACCTGCTTTTAACATTTCTATCTTTATCCCATCAATCCCGGCTGCCTTACCCCGTTTCATTTTACCTACTGCCTCACGAACTTCCCCCACACTCACAACTGGCTCTTCCTCACTCCTACAAGATGTTATTCCTCCTTGCCCTATACACGAAATCACAGCTTCCCTATCTTCATCAACATTTAACAATTCCTCAAAATATTCCCTCCATCTTCCCAATACCTCTAACTCTCCAGTTAATAACTCTCCTCTCCTATTTTTAACTGACAAATCCATTTGTTCTCTAGGCTTCCTTAACTTGTTAATCTCACTCCAAAACTTTTTCTTATTTTCAACAAAATTTGTTGATAGCATCTCACCCACTCTCTCATTTGCTCTCTTTTTACATTCCTTCACCACTCTCTTTACCTCTCTCTTTTTCTCCATATACTCTTCCCTCCTTGCATCACTTCTACTTTGTAAAAACTTCTCATATGCTAACTTTTTCTCCCTTACTACTCTCTTTCCATCATCATTCCACCAATCGCTCCTCTTCCCTCCTGCACCCACTTTCCTGTAACCACAAACTTCTGCTGAACATTCTAACACTGCATTTTTAACCCTTTGAGGGTCGACAGGCCCTCTCCGAAACTCGTTCTCAGGGTCGGCCAAATTTAAAAAAAAAAAAATTATTTTCTCTTATGAAAAGATAGAGAATCTTTTCCCGATCATAAAGACACCAAAAGTTTGAAATTTGATAGAAAACTTACGGAATTATGCTCCCGCAAAGTTAGCGGTCTCAGCGATGTTTACGCATCGGCGATTTTGCCCACTTTGAGCCCCATTTTCGGCCAATTTCACTGTACTAGTCGACAAAAAACATGAATATTTCGCTAGAACTCCATTTTTTCTATCGAATGGATGCAAGAAACCACTCATTTAGGAAATTCAACTATCCAGTACAGTTGTCAGAATTTAGCAATTTTGCCAATTTCACACAAATTTCAAAAGATGCCAATTTCGGAATAGGGTCCAGAATAAACAAGAAAGACATTCCTGGCACTAAAATGACATTTCCTCTAGTCATTAGTCATGTCTCAAGTCCCCTCTTATATTCTTTTGCTTTCCACTTTGAATTTTTATTTTCACAAAAAATATAAGATTTACTGTTATGCAGACTACTGCATTAGTGTAAAAAATGGTATAAATATTATTGGTGCACTTGTGAAAGAATATTAGACTCACCAGTTGACGTGTATTGCATGCTTGGCACGATTTGTTTACTTTTGAAGTTTGGTAAAAATCGAACATTTCTGCTACTTTGAGCTCAATTTCAAGGCACCTTTCTTTGTAAAACCAGTCAAAATCATCTCAATTTCTGTAATATGTCTTCCATTCTATAAAATGAGACCAAGAAAACTAGAATACAACAATGAATACCATACGAAAATACACTGCAAAGTCGCTGATTTATTAAAAAAAAATGGTCAAAGTTTTTTTTTTCTCATTATGCACTGTGTGCTGCAGGATTTTTTTTAGACTGTGCACACTGACCACATAGACCCATTCTTTCATATGAAGGCCTACCAGCTTTCTCCCACTAGATTTGAGGCCGCTAGAATTTATGAGTACTAGTACGTCAAAAACCCCTACACGTAAAACGTACTAGTACGACGAAAACCCTCAAAGGGTTAAACCTACCCCATACCTCTTCGACCCCATTGCCTATGCTCTCATTAGCCCATCTATCCTCCAATAGCTGTTTATATCTTACCCTAACTGCCTCCTCTTTTAGTTTATAAACCTTCACCTCTCTCTTCCCTGATGCTTCTATTCTCCTTGTATCCCATCTACCTTTTACTCTCACTGTAGCTACAACTAGAAAGTGATCTGATATATCTGTGGCCCCTCTATAAACATGTACATCCTGAAGTCTACTCAACAGTCTTTTATCTACCAATACATAATCCAACAAACTACTGTCATTTTGAGACTGTATGACCGCAGGTTTAATCCCAGCCGGGGGTATGGTTTATTTGCAATCGTGTCATTACGATTTCTTGAGTCATCTTGTATACTTATTTATCCTCTTTTTCTTAAAATATGTATTACCTATAACTAAACCCCTTTCTATACAAAGTTCAATCAAAGGGCTCCCATTATCATTTACACCTGGCACCCCAAACTTACCTACCACACCCTCTCTAAAAGTTTCTCCTACTTTAGCATTCAGGTCCCCTTCCACAATTACTCTCTCACTTGGTTCAAAGGCTCCTATACATTCACTTAACATCTCCCAAAATCTCTCTCTCTCCTCTGCATTCCTCTCTTCTCCAGGTGCATACACACTTATTATGACCCACTTTTCGCATCCAACCTTTACTTTAATCCACATAATTCTTGAATTTACACATTCATATTCTCTTTTCTCCTTCCATAACTGATCCTTCAACATTACTGCTACCCCTTCCTTTGCTCTAACTCTCTCAGATACTCCAGATTTAATCCCATTTATTTCCCCCCTCCGAAACCCCTACCCCCTTCAGCTTTGTTTCGCTTAGGGCCAGGACATCCAACTTCTTTTTATTCATAATATCAGCAATCATCTGTTTCTTGTCATCCGTACTACATCCACGCACATTCAAACATCCCAGTTTTATAAAGTTTTTCTTCTTCTTTTTTGTAGTAAATGTCTACAGGAGAAGGAGTTACTACCCCATCGCTCCCTGCATTTTAGTCGCCTCATACGACACGCATGGCTTACGGAGGAAAGATTCTTTTCCACTTCCCCATGGACAATAGAAGAAATAAAGAAGAACAAGAGCTATTTAGAAAAAGGAGAAAAACCTAGATGTATGTATATATATATATGCATGTGCGTGTCTGTGAAGTGTGACCAAAGTGTAAGTAGGAGTAGCAAGATATCCCTGTTATCTAGCGTGTTTATGAGACAGAAAAAGAAACCAGCAATCCTACCATCATGCAAAACAGTTATAGGTTTCTGTTTCACAGTCATCTGGCAGGATGGTAGTACTTCCCTGGGTGGTTGCTGTCTACCAACCTACTACCTACAGTTGTGTACTGTATATTGAAAAAAAAAACAGAATAGAAGAAACCAGCTCTAATATACATTACTCAGGTATAAATACTAATCAGAGAGCCCGTTGTAAGTCCAAGGTGTCGGTAAATGAATATGTAGTTAAGTGAGGAGGGGCTGTACAGTAATGTAAATGT
The DNA here is from genome assembly GCF_038502225.1 of Cherax quadricarinatus. Taxonomy (NCBI): domain Eukaryota; kingdom Metazoa; phylum Arthropoda; class Malacostraca; order Decapoda; family Parastacidae; genus Cherax; species Cherax quadricarinatus. The sequence continues at coordinate 30,446,851 of NC_091317.1, read as the reverse complement.
ATTTTCTCTTTCTTGTGATTTTCTTAACATTTTCTTCTCTCTAGCTTACTTTGTTGTAACAGTGCAGTATATAATACATATAACATACAAAATATGTGTTAATTGACTGTTTATGTTATTGTTAAGGTTTCCGGTCAACAGTAGGCCATTAGTAGTAAAGTGTTTTAGGAGTCAAAAGTTATATGTATGCCGATTTTTGACTGCGTGTGAGGTCAGCACTCCTAACCCCCCCCCCCCTTTCTGCATTGTTCAAGGGTCAACTGTATTTACATACCATTCCAATCCCATTGTAAATGTTAATGGATTTTTAAAGTGGAAAGGCAGTTCATCCCAGATTTGATGAACTCTAAAACTTGTGATGCTGAGCATTTTCCCCTCATTGAATGTTATTGGTGAATGTGAGGTGGACATATTAAGACACATGAAGCTGGGAATTTAATGACTGCAAAAACTGGAAGATCAAACAGTAAGAAGAACTGTGGAAATGGCATGCAAAGTGCTGTGAGGCATAGACTGTGTAGATAAGGCTAGGCTCTTTGTCACAAGAACACAAGGTCATAATTGGCTCTCTTTGTAAGGGCTGCAACATCAGCATAAGGTCATGATTGACTCTTTCTTTGGGATGCAACAAGAATACAGGGTCATTGTTGGGATTTAGACCCTTAAATGAGTCACAGGGATATCTTAAAACATTTCTTGAATATTAAAAAGGGAAATGTTAAATTAATTTATCTTCAACAGCTCAGCCTCTCCTCTTGCACCCCTGTCAACCTCACACTTGAACGAGTTATCACAAATAGTGAGACATCGATAATGAAGTGCACAAGGAATGAGAGTGAAGGAATGAAAGGTGTCTGATGGTTGTCTACAAGTGCTGTTGATTGTAGCCTCAAACTAAGCATTTATTATTTTATTCCACATTTGGATGGAATTCCAGTAAACATTCAGTAGTAATGTGGCCACTCACAATTGTAAATCTATAGCTGTTCAACACGATGGTGACTAATTAGGAAGAGAATAAATAAATGGAAAGCGATGAGGGACCATGTTACAGTTCTGAACAACCATCACAGAAGATACGCCGACACTCCAAGTCGAAGGGAGGACAATGGCTGGCAATGCCATGGTAACTCTATGTGAATTAAAAAAATAATATCCCTTTAGTTGATATGAAGTTTTATATTTAATGCTCCATAAATTTTTATACAATTCTATTAAATGTAATGCATAAATCATCCTCAGCAGTTTACCTACAAATGAAGAATTAGGACTGTGGGAAGGGCACTAAAAAGATATTATCACAATACAATACAATTTTTATTTCTTTATGCAGTACAAATAATGTAGTTTACATGTAATAAAACATTGGTAGACACAAAAGAAAACCACTAGTATGCAATACATTTCAATTATTATTATAATCAAGGGGGAAGCGCTAAACCCGGAGGATTATACAGCGCCTGGGGGGGGGATGTGGAAGGCATTCAGGCTTAACTCGGGGAACTGGAGCACAGATCCAATTCCCTAAATCAAGAGCCCCTCACCAACATCAAGGAACCTTCCTTGAGGGGAATACATTTCAAGCAAACTAATCCTAATTATTCAGTGTTACTCAAGATTTAGACATTGACTATTAATTAGAATTTCATATGTAGTCATATGTACAATAAGAAAGGTAGCTAATGAACAAATGGTACAATTTGAAAAGTATGACTAATTATTTCAAACTGATTCAATGGAACAAGCAGTCAGTGCTACAACCATTTAAAACTTTAAAAATCTTTGAGATAGATTAACTGCTGACAACTGTTACAAATACTGAAGATGGATGGACATGACAGGCTTAATACCCTTTCACCTCCAGTAGGTAATTGCAAATGGGTAACCACAGAGGTGACAGGTACCTGTTAGTTACAAATAATTACTTGTATGGAAACTGTTGTAAGAGGAAATTCTGTATATATTGTCAGCTTAACCTAGAATCCACTACTGTGTACAGTGTCATACATTACATTGTAAATATACATCCCATGCATTTGAGAGATGACTCACTCATGCAAATTCGCCACAATGAGAGAGAGAGAGAGAGTGTGTGAGAGAGAGAGTGTGAGTGTGAGAGAGTGTGAGTGTGAGAGAGTGTGAGTGTGAGAGAGTGTGAGTGTGAGAGAGTGTGAGTGTGAGAGAGTGTGAGTGTGAGAGAGTGTGAGTGTGAGAGAGTGTGAGTGTGAGAGAGTGTGAGTGTGAGTGTGAGTGTGTGTGTGAGTGTGTGTGTGTGTGTGTGAGTGTGTGTGTGAGTGTGTGTGTGAGTGTGTGTGTGTGTGTGTGTGTGTGTGTGTGTGTGTGTGTGTGTGTGTGTGTGTGTGTGTGTGTATGTGCGTGCATGCATACTCACCTAATTGTGGTTGCATGGGTCGAGACTCAGCTCCTGGCCCTGCCTCTTCACTGACAGCTACAGGGTCCTCCCTCTCCCTGCTCCATGAGCTTTATCATACCTCGTCTTAAAACTATGTATGGTTCCTGCCTTCACTACATTTCTTGCCAGACTATTCCACTTCCTAATAACTCTGTGGTTGAAGAAATACTTCCTAACATCCCTTTGATTCATCTCAGTCTTCAGTTTTCAATTGTGACCCCTTGTTTCTGTGACCCATCTCTGGAACATCCTGTCTCTGTCCACCTTGTCTATTCCATGCAGTATTTGGATGTTGTTATCATGTCTCCCCTGACCCTCCTGTTCTCCAGTGTCGTCAGACCAATTTCCCTTAACCTTTCTTCATAGGACATTCCCTTTAGCTCTGGAACCAGCCTTGTTGCAAACCTTTGCACTTTCTCTAATTTCTTGACATGTTTGACCAAGTGTGGGTTCCAAACTGGTGCTGCATATTCCAGTATGGGCCTGACGTACACAGTGTATAAAGTCTTGAACGATTCCTTACTGAGGTACCGGAATGCTATTTTCAGGTTTGCCAGGCACTCACATGCCGCAGCAGTTATCTGGTTAATGTGTGCTTCTGGCAACGTTCTCGATATTTCACTTACTCATAGATCTTTTTCCTTGAGTGAGGTTTGCAGTCTTTGGCCTCCTAGCTTATACTCTGTCTGCAGTCTTCTTTGCCCTTCTCTGATCTTCATGACTTTGCATTTGGCGGGGTTAAATTCTAGGAGCCATTTGCTGGACCACGAATCCAGCCTGTCCAGGTCTCCTTGTAGACCTGTCTGGTCTGCATCTGATTTAATTCTCCTCATTAACTTCGCATCATCTGCAAACAGGGACACTTTTGAGTCTATCCCTTCCGTCATGTCGTTCACATATACCAAGAATAGCACTGGTCCCAGGACTGACCCCTGTGGGACCCCGCTTGTCACATGCGCCCACTGTAATACCTCATCACGGACCATGACTCGCTGTTGCCTCCCTATTAGGCATTCTCTGATCCATTGCAGTGCCCTTCCTGTTATATGTGCCTGATCCTCTAGCTTCTGTACTACTCTCTTGTAAGGAACCGTGTTGAAGGCCTTCTTGCAGTCCAAGAAAATGCAGTCAACCCCACCCCTTCCCCTCATTTCTTACTTCAGTTACCTTGTCATAAAACTCTAGTAGGTTTGTGACACAGGATTTTCCTTCCATGAATCAGTGCTGGCTGTCGTTTATAACCTTGTTCCGCTCCAGGTGCTCCATCACTCTCTTCCTGATAATCTTCTCCATGACTTTGCGTACTATACACGTCAGTGACACTGGTCTATAGTTTAGTGCTTCATTTCTGTCTTCTTTCTTAAAGATGGGGACTACATTTGCCATCTTCCATACTTCAGGTAGTTGCCCAGTTTCAAGGGAAGTGTTGAAATTTTTGGTTAGTGGCATGCACAGTGTCTCTGCTTCCTCTCTAAGGACCTATGGAGAGATGTCCAGTCCCACCGCCTTTGAGGTATCGAGGTCACTTAGGAGCTTCTTCACCTCATTTGTGTGTAATTCATCCAACACTTGTTGGTATATCCCTTGTTGGTGTACCCCACTGTTTTGATTCCCAGTGTCCCTTAAACCTCCACTGTAAATACTTCCTGAAATCTCATGTTGAGCTCCTCACATACTTTTTTGTCATTTCTTGTGAGCTCCCCACCTTCTTTCCTCAGCATGATTGCCTGGTCCTTGACTGTTGTCTTCCTCCTGATGTGGCTGTAAAGCAGTTTCGGGCCAGACTTGACTTTCGATGCTGTGTCATTTTTGTACTGCTGCTGGGCCTCCCTCCTTATCTGTGCATACTCGTCTCTGGCTCATTGACTAATCTCTTTATTTTCCTGAGTCCTTTGCTTTCTGTACTTTTTCCATTCTCATGAGCACTTAATTTTTGCCTCCCTACACCTTCGAGTAAACCAAGGGCTCGTTCTGTTCTTCCCATTATTTCTGTTACCCTTGGGAACAAACCTTTCCTCTGCCTCCTTGCATTTTGTTGTTACATAGCCCATCATTTCGTTTACTGACTTTCTTACCAACTCTCGTTCCCACTGAACCTCCTGCAGGAAGGTCCTCATACCTGTGTAGTCCCTCCTTTTATAGTTTGGCTTTTCCCTTTCTACTCCTGTTACCCTCTCCACTTGTAACTCCACGATGTATTCAAAGCTCAGAACCATGTGGTCACTTGCTCCAAGGGGCCTTTCATATGTGATGTCCTCAATGTCTGAGCTACTCAGGGTGAACACAAGGTCCAGTTTTGCTGGTTCATCCTCCCCTCTCTCTCTGGTAGTGTCCCTAACATGTTGATGAATGAGGTTTGTCAGTATCACATCCATCATTTTGGCTCTCCATGTTTTGGGACCCCCATGTGGCTCCAGGTTTTCCCAGTCAATCTCCCTGTGGTTGAAGTCGCCTATAACCAGTAACTTTGCTCTACTCGAGTGAGCCCTTCTTGCCACCTTAGCTAATGTGTCCACCTTTGCTCTGTTGCACTCATCATATTCCTCTCTTGGCCTCCTGCAGTTCTGTGGTGGGTTATACATCACTGCAATGACTACCTTGTGTTTCCCTGACTGAACTGTATCTACTATGTAGTCCCTTTCTCCAGTCTTGTCCATTCCTTCCATTTCTTGATAACCCCACCAGTTTTTAATTAGTAGTGCAACCCCGCCTCCTCCTCCTCCTATCCTTCCTCAAGATCTGATATCCGGGTGGGAAGATTGCATCTGTTATTGTGCCAGTGAGTTTTGTTTCTGTGACCGCTATGATGTCTGGAGACATCTTGATTCTTTCATGCCACTCCTCACATTTATTTATTGTGTGTGTGTGTATGTGAGAGAGAGAGAGAGAGAGAGATTTTGTGTGTGTGTGTGTGTGTGTGTGTGTGTATGTGAGAGAGAGAGAGAGAGAGAGAGAGAGATTTTGTGTGTGTGTGTGTGTGTGTGTGAGAGAGAGAGGTACCTTGACACCAGGGTTGTTGTTGGTTCCTTGTCACCAGGGTGGTTGTTATTGGTTCCTTGACACCAGGGTGGTTGTTAGTGCCTTGACACCAGGGTTGTTGGTGTTGGTTCCTTGACACCAGGGTTGGTGTTTGTTCCTTGACACTAAGGTTCTTGTTGGTTCCTTGACACCAGGGTTGTTGTTGTTGTTGGTTCTATGACACCAGGGTTGTTGATATTCATTCCTTGACACCAGGGCTGTTGTTGTTGGTTACTTGACACCAGGCTTGTTGTGTTGCTTTCTTAACACCAGGGTTATTGTTGGTTCCTTGACACTAAGGTTGTTGTTGATTCCTTGACACCAGGGTTGTGTTTTTGGTTCTTGACACAAGGGTTGTTGCTGTTGTTGTTGTTGGTTCCTTGACACCAGGGTTGATGTTGTTGGTTCCTTGACACCAGGGTTGTTGTTAGTTCCTTGACACCAGGGTTGTTGTTGTTGTTGGTTCATTGACATCAGGGTTGTTGATATTCATTCCTTGACACCAGGGCTGTTGTTGCTGGTTCCTTGACACCAGGGTTGTGTTGCTTTCTTGACACCAGGGTTATTGTTGGTTCCTTGACACTATGGTTGTTGTTGGTTCTGTGACACCAGGGTTGTTGTTTTTGGTTCTTGTCACATGGGTTCTTGTTGTTGTTGGTTCCTTGACACTATGGTTGTTGTTGGTTCTGTGACACCAGGGTTGTTGTTTTTGGTTCTTGTCACATGGGTTCTTGTTGTTGTTGGTTCCTTGACACCAAGGTTGTTGTTGGTTTCTTGACACCAGGGTTGTTCTTAATTCCTTGACACCAGGGTTGTTGTTGTTGGTTCCTTGACACCAGGGTTGTTGTTTGTTCCTTGATACCAGGGTTGTTCTTGTTGGTTCTTTGACATCAGGGTTGTTGTTGTTGATTCCTTGATGCCAGGGTTGTTGTTGATGGTTCCTTGATACCAGGGTTGTTCTTGTTGGTTCTTTGATGCCAGGGTTGTTTTTGTTGGTTCCTTGATGGCAGGGTTGTTCTTGATTCCTTGACATCATGGTTGTTGTTGGTTCCTTGACACCAGGATTGTTGTTGGTTCCTTGACACCAGGGTTGTTGTTGTTGGTTCTTTGACACCAGGGTTGTTGTTGTTGATGGTTCCTTGGCACCAGGGTTGTTATTGTTGGTTCCTTGACACCAGGGTTGTTGTTGTTGGTTCCTTGACACCAGGGTTGTTGTTGTTGGTTTCTTGACACCAGGGTTGTTGTTGGTTCCTTGACACCAGGGTTGTTGTTGGTTCCTTGACACCAGGGTTGTTGTTGTTGGTTCCTTGACACCAGGGTTGTTGTTGTTGGTTCCTTGACACCAGGGTTGTTGTTGTTGGTTCCTTGACACCAGGGTTGTTATTGTTGGTTCCTTGACACCAGGGTTGTTGTTGTTGGTTCCTTGACACCAGGGTTGTTGTTGTTGGTTCCTTGACACCAGGGTTGTTGTTGTTGGTTCCTTGACACCAGGGTTGTTGTTGTTGGTTCCTTGACACCAGGGTTGTTGTTGTTGGTTCCTTGACACCAGGGTTGTTGTTGTTGGTTCCTTGACACCAGGGTTGTTATTGTTGGTTCCTTGACACCAGGGTTGTTGTTGTTGGTTCCTTGACACCAGGGTTGTTGTTGTTGGTTCCTTGACACCAGGGTTGTTGTTGTTGGTTCCTTGACACCAGGGTTGTTGTTGTTGGTTCCTTGACACCAGGGTTGTTGTTGTGCAAGAAAGGTATAAAATACCGACAATATGAAAGTTAAGACACATGTGCAACATCTGGATATCTTTATTGTAGACGTTTTGCCATCCAGTGGCTTTATCAATACAGATTCTAGGACATAATTTTAAGACAGTAGAACTATATACAAAAGATGAGGTAATCAGTCCCTCAGCCTTGGAGTTAGTGTTCACAGCATCGTGGTGAACACTAACTCCAAGGCTGAGGGACTGACTACCTCATCTTTTGTATATAGTTCTACTGTCTTCCAATTATGTCCTAGAATCTGTATTGATAAAGCCACTGGATGGCGAAACGTCTACAATAAAGATACCCAGATGTTGCACATGTGTCTTAACTTTCACAGGGTTGTTGTTGTTGGTTCCTTGACACCAAGGTTGTTGTTGGTTCCTTGATGCCAGGGTTGTTGTTGGTTCATTGACACCAAGGCTGTTGTTGTTGGTTCCTTGACACCAAGGTTGTTGTTGGTTCCTTGACACTAGGGTTGTTGTTGGTTCCTTGACACCAGGGTGGTTGTTGTTGGTTTTTTGACACCAGGGTTGTTGTTGGTTCCTTGACACCAGGGTTGTTGTTGGTTCCTTGACACCAGGGTTGTTGTTGTTGGTTCCTTGACACCAGGGTTGTTGTTGGTTCCTTGACACCAGGGTTGTTGTTGTTGGTTCCTTGACACCCGGGTTGTTGTTGGTTCCTTGACACCAGGGTTGTTGTTGTTGGTTCCTTGACACCAGGGTTGTTGTTGTTGGTTCCTTGACACCAGGGTTGTTGTTGTTGGTTCCTTGACACCAGGGTTGTTGTTGTGCAAGAAAGGTATAAAATACCGACAATATGAAAGTTAAGACACATGTGCAACATCTGGATATCTTTATTGTAGACGTTTTGCCATCCAGTGGCTTTATCAATACAGATTCTAGGACATAATTTTAAGACAGTAGAACTATATACAAAAGATGAGGTAATCAGTCCCTCTGCCTTGGAGTTAGTGTTCACAGCATCGTGGTGAACACTAACTCCAAGGCTGAGGGACTGACTACCTCATCAGATTGGAGGGAGAGAGTATGGAGGAGGTGAATGTGTTCAGAGATTTGGGAGTGGACGTGTCAGCAGATGGGTCTATAAACGATGAGGTGAATCATAGAATTGATGTGGGAAAAAGGGTGAGTGGTGCACTTAGGAGTCTGTGGAGACAAAAAATTTGTCCATGGAAGCAAAGAAGGGAATGTATGAAAGTATAGTTATACCAACACACTTATATGGGTGTGAAGCATGGGTGGTGAATGTTGCAACAAGGAGAAGGCTGGAGGTAGTGGAGATGTCATGTCTGAGGTCAATGTGTAATGTGAATATAATGCAGAGAATTCATAGTTTGGAAATTAGGAGGAGGTGCAGGATTACCAAAACCATTATCCAGAGGGCTGAGGAGGGGTTGTTGAGGTAGTTTGGACATGTAGAGAGGGTGGAACAAAATAGAATGACTTCAAGAGTGTATGAATCTGTAGTGGAGGGAAGGCAGAGTAGGGGTTGGCCTAGGAAAGGTTGGAGGGAGGGGGTAAAGGAGGTTTTGTGTTCGAGGGACTTGAACTTCCACCAAGCATGCGTGAGCATATTTGATAGGAGTGAGTGGAGACAAATGTTTTTTTAGGATTTGACATGATAGAGTGTGAGCAAGGTAACATTTATGAAGGGATTCAAGGAAACTGGCAGGCCGGACTTGAGTCCTGGAGATGGGAAGTACAGTGTCTACACTCTGAAGGAGGGGTGTTAATGTTGCACTTTTATAACTGTAGTGTAAAGCACACTTCTGGCAAGACAGTGATGGAGTGAGTGATGGTGAAAGTTCTGCTTTTTTGGGCCACCCTGTCTTGGTGGGAAATGGCCTATGTGTTAATAAAAATAAATAATATGGGTTTAGCACTTAGCATTAGAATAATACAGTCACTCCTTGATTTATGATGTGGTTATGTTCCAATGAATCCATTGTAAGTTGAAAATACTGTTGTAATTGAATGTGAGTGTGATATGCTAAATAACCAAGTAAATAAATAACTTCTGTCACTGAATAAGTAAATAAATAAATAATTACTCTAACTAATACCAGTATTGAAAAGTAAAAACAGAAAAAAAATACAGCCTCTCCTCACTTAGCGACGTACTCATTTACCGACGACTCAGACTTACAATGGGCTCTCTGACCAGAATGGATACCTAAATAATGTATATTAGTGCTGATTTCCTCTATTCTTTTTATTACAGTATACAGTACACTACTGTATAAACATTTAAAAATATAACAGAATTGTTATAAATGGTGCAAAGGTGACATTAAAACGATATCAAAGATGGTTGACACAAACCTACTACTACCATTATAGCATGCTCCTCACTTAGCGATAAATTCGTTCACCAGCGTGGTCTTAGGAACAGAACACTGTCGTTAAGTGAGGAGAGGCTGTACAAGTTATGGACTTGCCACCTTCATGCTGGGTAGTTATCGTAAGTTTAATGTTAAAAGTAATCGCTTTTGCACTATCGTGAAGTCAAAATATCGTATGTCAATCCATCATAAGTTGAGAAGAACCTGTAATTAAAATTATTTATGCAGAGAAGCTTTAGCTACTAAACATGAATAAATTTTTTTTATAAATAGACCAAATGAGCAGCTGTTTCACTTATTTTTATTTTTATTTTTGTATTAAACAGGTGAAGAAACAAATAGATGAGATGAATGACTACCGGCCGTACTTTACGTGGTGGGTGACAACTGTACAAGTGTTCATTCTTCTGCTCTCCATCATGTGTTATGGCTTGGCTCCAAAAGGCTTCACTCTACAGCAGCAGTCAGGACAGGTTAGCATCTGACATTAAGTTTTAGAGCTTAATGTCTTCTTGTTTCATGGGTTAATATAATAACAAGTGATAATGATATGTCAATATGATGTTAACATTTTGTACCCTCTTATGAATGACTAACAGTGTATGAAGTTTAACTGAATTTTTTCCTTTAAAATGTGAATATAAAATGTTGGACTTTTTCATTTGGAGACCAGTAATCAAATTCTTTATTTCTTTTATTCAGTATATAATTAATGTAGTTTACATGTAATAAAATATTTGTAGGCACAAAAGAAAGCCACTAGCATGCGGTGCATTTCAGGCAGACTAATCCTAGTTCTTAACCCATAAACGGTCCAAACGTATATATACGTTTTTTCAACATTTGAAAGTATGTAAAAAAAGTAGATTTTCTTTTTGTTTTTTTACATTTGAAAATGTGTAAAAAAACTTTGATCTACTTTTTTTTTTTGTTATATTTGAAAATATGTAAAAAAATGTAGATCTACTTTTGTAGCACTACACATGTGAACGTAGATCTGCTTGGACCGTTTACGGGTTAATTAAGCCTTGGAGGGCAGGTGCCTTAGCAGTATGGCTTTGAAATGCTGGTCGGTGCTGTAGTTCTGCACTATGAGTTCAGCTCTCTCAGATAAGCAGTGAGTAGGCCTAGATATGAGAGAATGGGTCGGTGCAGAAAGTGTGCACCACATAAAAGAAATCCTGCAGCATGCAGTGCATAATGGGAAAAAAGAGTGACCATGTTTTTTGTTTAAAATACCGAATTTGCAGTGTATTTTCGTATAGGTTTTATGGTTGTATTCACAGTTTCTTGGTCTCTTTTGATAGAATGGAAGATATATTACAGAAATAGAAATGATTTTGATTAGTTTCAGGACTGAAAGTAGCTTGAAATTGAGCTCAAAGTAGCGGAAATGTTCGATTTTTGTTGATATTCAAGAGTAGACAAATTATGTCACTTGTTCAATACGCATCCAACTGGTGGTCTAATATGCATTCAAGAAGGACATTTAGGTGTAGGGAGATTTTTTCATTCATCTATGGCTACAAGGATGTGTCATCATTGGGGAGGATAGGCCTTGGTGAATCTTTCCATATATTCTGATGAGTATTTACAATGTGAGGAACAGTGCATGCACACCTAGATGGATGCTTCTCTCAGTTTATACACACTTAAAGTATACTTTTAATCCCAGTATATCTGTATTAGTGATTATTCTTGACTGGTGGTGAAGAGGTGACTGACAGCCTTAATGACCATCATTTGTCAGTATGCTTTAAGCCCAGTTAGCCAACCAACCAGCCTTAGCTCAAAAAAATATTTATGGTCAGTTTGCATTTATTTATTTATTTATTTAGTAATTTAAGCATACAAACAGAGGTACAAAAAATACAGGTAAGAGCAGCATGCCAAAGCCACTTATATGCATAGCATTACGGGCTGGCTTAAAATTAACTTAAGATTAACTAAGCAATGATGAAATCAGTGATAAAACATTATTGTAAACAGATAACTATAAAGCACAAATGAGTATTACAAAGACAGGTCATATGGTTGCTTGCATTGCTGTACATTCAGTCGAATGGAGTATTCTGTTAGGTAGTGTATTTAAAAAAATAATAAAGTTAGATTGGGTCCTAGGTTTAACATTTGTGTGATATAATTGTGAGTAACATATAGGATATACAATTTATAAGGTTCAGTTATTCAGTATTTATTTGGTTTTGAGTGAGTAAGTGATCTTTGAGAAGAGACTTGAATTTATAAACAGGTAGTGTTTCTTTTATATTTACAGGTAATGAATTCCAGATTTTAGGGCCTTTTATGTGCATTGAGTTTTTGCATAGCGTGAGATGGACACGAGGAACATCAAAGAGTGATCTGTGCCTTGTGTTATGGTCATGTGTTCTGTTGAGGTTGGCAAGGAGATGTTTGAGGGGAGGGTTAATATCAGAGTTAAGTGTTCTATGTATGTAATAGGTGCAATAATAAGTATGGATGTTTTGTATGGTGAGTAGGTTGAGTGTTTTGAATATTGGTGGAGTGTGTTGCCTGTAGTGAGAATTTGTTATCATTCTAACTGCAGTTTTAAAGAGGAAAGGAATTATTGTGCATTGCTGAATTTAAGAAATCATCAGAGAGTTTAGGTCCTGGTTGTTGACACTAACACTCTAGGACTGTATCATTCAGTTTATAAAAGTTATGTTAGGTTATTACATAGCAGCAGAGATAACACCACATTAAAGAATGTTTCACTTCTATCGCTGCATAATGAATTTTAAAAACAGCAGTAGCAATAATAATTCTAGTAGTAAGAGTAGTAGTAATAGTACATACAATAAAGAAATGATAAGCCAGACTGTAAAGGTAATCCTTATGAGTTGTAAATGTTTACAATATTGTGTACCCTTCTAAATATTAGTGAAGTACAATTTTTTATTTCTGTTGGTATATCTTAACATATTATAGGATCCCTGTGAATTTCTATGTGCTCCCTGAAATGGGTCCTTGTCGAAGGAAACAAAACATGTGTCTTCTGACATGGGTCCTTGTCGAAGGAAACAAGACTAGTGTCTTCTGACATGGGTCCTTGTCGAAGGAAACAAGACAAGTGTCTCCTGACATGGGTCCTTGTCAAAGGAAACACGACAAGTGTCTCCTGACATGGGTCCTTGTTGAAGGCAACAAGACAAGTGTCTCCTGACATGGGTCCTTGTCAAAGGAAACAAGACAAGTGTCTCCTGACATGGGCCCTTGTTGAAGGCAACAAGACAAGTATCTACTGACATGGGTCCTTGTCGAAGGAAACAAGACAAGTGCCTCTTGATATGGCTTTTTGTCAGATAATGATCCATAACTGTCTTAACCCTTAAACTGTCCAAATGTAGATCTACATTTATACGCGTAGCACTCCGAACGTAGATCTTCGTTTTTTTACATAAGAAAGAATGTAAAAGTGAATGTAGATCTACATTCAGAGCGCTACGCATATGAACGTAAATCTACGTTTGGACAATTTAAGGGTTAATCATCCACTGACTTACCAGAGCTATGTTTTACACCCAGCAACAGCACCAAGGGTGGGCAAGGGAAGACTGTAATCACCCCCTGTCCCCCCTTAAAAAAACAAAAAATCCTTCAGCCCTTCAAATGAGAAATAATACATAATGCTTTTTGAAGACAAATCCCTTAGCCTCCATTTTCCAACCAGCTTCTATCCCTAAGTCACTCCTACATAAACTTTCTGGAGCTGCCCCTTTTTCCACTCCTTTTCAATACTGGAGGATCACTGGTAGTGTCTAGAAAATGCACTTGTTCTCTTACAGCCATAAATAAAAAAATTTTAAAGTTTTTGATATAGGTGAAATTTTCTTTCTAATAGTGTGAAATTTTGCAGGTTCTAATGGCAAGCTTATCTATCCAAACTGTGGACTACTGGGAGCCATCAAATTTCTGGATAGGTCCTAGAGCGGTGAGCTGCTTCTCCTTACCTTTTGTTGTTGACTGACAAGTGTGAGTGTGACTGTGGCATGGAGGAGTGATTGTTACTGTTATATACTCGGCACGACTGTTATTGTTGGCAAGCATGAGAGTGACTGTATTAGAAGAGTGAATGTGACTGTTATATATTCAACATGGTCTTTGTATATTGCTATGATCTATAACACTGGTAGACCAAGGTTCATGTATGGTCTCTACAACACTGGTAGACCAGGGTTCATGTATGGTCTCTACAACACTGGTAGACCAGGGTTCATGTATGGTCTGTACAACACTGGTAGACCAGGGTTCATGTATGGTCTCTACAACACTAGTAGACCAGGGTTCATGTATGGTCTCTACAACACTAGTAGACCAGGGCTCATATCTGATCTACAACACTTGTAGACCAGGGCTCACATATATGATCTCTACAACACTGGTACACTACAGTTCATGTGTGAGAGAGGAGAAATTCTCTAGCATTATTTTTCAGTAGCTTATTAAACATCATTAAATATTATTCAAAACTTGAAATTTTGGTCTTGTGTTGAATTCATGTATAACACCAGCCTTCAACACAAGCATTGATGATAGAAGGAAGTGAATTGATGAACCACACTAGACCACTAAGACAGGTTATTGAGGACTTGAGTCTGGCTTATCAGTCCCTTTGCAAATGTTACCGTCGTCACACTTCTACATTGATTTCATTCCATAAAATTGTTTGATAGTGGAGTGAATGAGATACCAGTGGTAAAGTATATTCTACAGTATATATTATAGTGCAGTAAGAGACAGTAAATAAAATTTTTTTTTATTATCACACCGGCCGATTCCCACCAAGGCAGGGTGGCCCGAAAAAGAAAAACTTTCACCATCATTCACTCCATCACTGTCTTGCCAGAAGGGTGCTTTACACTACAGTTTTTAAACTGCAACATTAACACCCCTCCTTCAGAGTGCAGGCACTGTACTTCCCATCTCCAGGACTCAAGTCCGGCCTGCCGGTTTCCCTGAATCCCTTCATAAATGTTACTTTGCTCACACTCCAACAGCACGTTAAGTATTAAAAACCATTTGTCTCCATTCACTCCTATCAAACACGCTCACGCATGCCTGCTGGAAGTCCAAGCCCCTCGCACACAAAACCTCCTTTACCCCCTCCCTCCAACCCTTCCTAGGCCGACCCCTACCCCGCCTTCCTTCCACTACAGACTGATACACTCTTGAAGTCATTCTGTTTCGCTCCATTCTCTCTACATGTCCGAACCACCTCAACAACCCTTCCTCAGCCCTCTGGACAACAGTTTTGGTAATCCCGCACCTCCTCCTAACTTCCAAACTACGAATTCTCTGCATTATATTCACACCACACATTGCCCTCAGACATGACATCTCCACTGCCTCCAGCCTTCTCCTCGCTGCAACATTCATCACCCACGCTTCACACCCATATAAGAGCGTTGGTAAAACTATACTCTCATACATTCCCCTCTTTGCCTCCAAGGACAAAGTTCTTTGTCTCCACAGACTCCTAAGTGCACCACTCACTCTTTTTCCCTCATCAATTCTATGATTCACCTCATCTTTCATAGACCCATCCGCTGACACGTCCACTCCCAAATATCTGAATACGTTCACCTCCTCCATACTCTCTCCCTCCAATCTGATATTCAATCTTTCATCACCTAATCTTTTTGTTATCCTCATAACCTTACTCTTTCCTGTATTCACCTTTAATTTTCTTCTTTTGCACACCCTACCAAATTCATCCACCAATCTCTGCAACTTCTCTTCAGAATCTCCCAAGAGCACAGTGTCATCAGCAAAGAGCAGCTGTGACAACTCCCACTTTGTGTGTGATTCTTTATCTTTTAACTCCACGCCTCTTGCCAAGACCCTCGCATTTACTTCTCTTACAACCCCATCTATAAATATATTAAACAACCACGGTGACATCACACATCCTTGTCTAAGGCCTACTTTTACTGGGAAAAAATTTCCCTCTTTCCTACATACTCTAACTTGAGCCTCACTATCCTCGTAAAAACTCTTCACTGCTTTCAGTAACCTACCTCCTACACCATACACTTGCAACATCTGCCACATTGCCCCCCTATCCACCCTGTCATACGCCTTTTCCAAATCCATAAATGCCACAAAGACCTCTTTAGCCTTATCTAAATACTGTTCACTTATATGTTTCACTGTAAACACCTGGTCCACACACCCCCTACCTTTCCTAAAGCCTCCTTGTTCATCTGCTATCCTATTCTCCGTCTTACTCTTAATTCTTTCAATTATAACTCTAACATACACTTTACCAGGTACACTCAACAGACTTATCCCCCTATAATTTTTGCACTCTCTTTTATCCCCTTTGCCTTTATACAAAGGAACTATGCATGCTCTCTGCCAATCCCTAGGTACCTTACCCTCTTCCATACATTTATTAAATAATTGCACCAACCACTCCAAAACTATATCCCCACCTGCTTTTAACATTTCTATCTTTGTAGAAATGACAGTAGTTTGTTGGATTATGTATTGGTAGATAAAAGACTGTTGAGTAGACTTCAGGATGTACATGTTTATAGAGGGGCCACAGATATATCAGATCACTTTCTAGTTGTAGCTACACTGAGAGTAAAAGGTAGATGGGATACAAGGAGAATAGAAGCATCAGGGAAGAGAGAGGTGAAGGTTTATAAACTAAAAGAGGAGGCAGTTAGGGTAAGATATAAACAGCTATTGGAGGATAGATGGGCTAATGAGAGCATAGGCAATGGGGTCGAAGAGGTATGGGGTAGGTTTAAAAATGTAGTGTTAGAGTGTTCAGCAGAAGTTTGTGGTTACAGGAAAGTGGGTGCAGGAGGGAAGAGGAGCGATTGGTGGAATGATGATGTAAAGAGAGTAGTAAGGGAGAAAAAGTTAGCATATGAGAAGTTTTTACAAAGTAGAAGTGATGCAAGGAGGGAAGAGTATATGGAGAAAAAGAGAGAAGTTAAGAGAGTGGTGAAGCAATGTAAAAAGAGAGCAAATGAGAGAGTGGGTGAGATGTTATCAACAAATTTTGTTGAAAATAAGAAAAAGTTTTGGAGTGAGATTAACAAGTTAAGAAAGCCTAGAGAACAAATGGATTTGTCAGTTAAAAATAGGAGAGGAGAGTTATTAAATGGAGAGTTAGAGGTATTGGGAAGATGGAAGGAATATTTTGAGGAATTGTTAAATGTTGATGAAGATAGGGAAGCTGTGATTTCGTGTATAGGGCAAGGAGGAATAACATCTTGTAGGAGTGAGGAAGAGCCAGTTGTGAGTGTGGGGGAAGTTCGTGAGGCAGTAGGTAAAATGAAAGGGGGTAAGGCAGCCGGGATTGATGGGATAAAGATAGAAATGTTAAAAGCAGGTGGGGATATAGTTTTGGAGTGGTTGGTGCAATTATTTAATAAATGTATGGAAGAGGGTAAGGTACCTAGGGATTGGCAGAGAGCATGCATAGTTCCTTTGTATAAAGGCAAAGGGGATAAAAGAGAGTGCAAAAATTATAGGGGGATAAGTCTGTTGAGTGTACCTGGTAAAGTGTATGGTAGAGTTATAATTGAAAGAATTAAGAGTAAGACGGAGAATAGGATAGCAGATGAACAAGGAGGCTTTAGGAAAGGTAGGGGGTGTGTGGACCAGGTGTTTACAGTGAAACATATAAGTGAACAGTATTTAGATAAGGCTAAAGAGGTCTTTGTGGCATTTATGGATTTGGAAAAGGCGTATGACAGGGTGGATAGGGGGGCAATGTGGCAGATGTTGCAAGTGTATGGTGTAGGAGGTAGGTTACTGAAAGCAGTGAAGAGTTTTTACGAGGATAGTGAGGCTCAAGTTAGAGTATGTAGGAAAGAGGGAAATTTTTTCCCAGTAAAAGTAGGCCTTAGACAAGGATGTGTGATGTCACCGTGGTTGTTTAATATATTTATAGATGGGGTTGTAAGAGAAGTAAATGCGAGGGTCTTGGCAAGAGGCGTGGAGTTAAAAGATAAAGAATCACACACAAAGTGGGAGTTGTCACAGCTGCTCTTTGCTGATGACACTGTGCTCTTGGGAGATTCTGAAGAGAAGTTGCAGAGATTGGTGGATGAATTTGGTAGGGTGTGCAAAAGAAGAAAATTAAAGGTGAATACAGGAAAGAGTAAGGTTATGAGGATAACAAAAAGATTAGGTGATGAAAGATTGAATATCAGATTGGAGGGAGAGAGTATGGAGGAGGTGAACGTATTCAGATATTTGGGAGTGGACGTGTCAGCGGATGGGTCTATGAAAGATGAGGTGAATCATAGAATTGATGAGGGAAAAAGAGTGAGTGGTGCACTTAGGAGTCTGTGGAGACAAAGAACTTTGTCCTTGGAGGCAAAGAGGGGAATGTATGAGAGTATAGTTTTACCAACGCTCTTATATGGGTGTGAAGCGTGGGTGATGAATGTTGCAGCGAGGAGAAGGCTGGAGGCAGTGGAGATGTCATGTCTGAGGGCAATGTGTGGTGTGAATATAATGCAGAGAATTCGTAGTTTGGAAGTTAGGAGGAGGTGCGGGATTACCAAAACTGTTGTCCAGAGGGCTGAGGAAGGGTTGTTGAGGTGGTTCGGACATGTAGAGAGAATGGAGCGAAACAGAATGACTTCAAGAGTGTATCAGTCTGTAGTGGAAGGAAGGCGGGGTAGGGGTCGGCCTAGGAAGGGTTGGAGGGAGGGGGTAAAGGAGGTTTTGTGTGCGAGGGGCTTGGACTTCCAGCAGGCATGCGTGAGCGTGTTTGATAGGAGTGAATGGAGACAAATGGTTTTTAATACTTGACGTGCTGTTGGAGTGTGAGCAAAGTAACATTTATGAAGGGATTCAGGGAAACCGGCAGGCCGGACTTGAGTCCTGGAGATGGGAAGTACAGTGCCTGCACTCTGAAGGAGGGGTGTTAATGTTGCAGTTTAAAAACTGTAGTGTAAAGCACCCTTCTGGCAAGACAGTGATGGAGTGAATGATGGTGAAAGTTTTTCTTTTTCGGGCCAACCTGCCTTGGTGGGAATCGGCCGGTGTGATAATAAATAAAAATCTTTATCCCATCAATCCCGGCTGCCTTACCCCCTTTCATTTTACCTACTGCCTCACGAACTTCCCCCACACTCACAACTGGCTCTTCCTCACTCCTACAAGATGTTATTCCTCCTTGCCCTATACACGAAATCACAGCTTCCCTATCTTCATCAACATTTAACAATTCCTCAAAATATTCCTTCCATCTTCCCAATACCTCTAACTCTCCATTTAATAACTCTCCTCTCCTATTTTTAACTGACAAATCCATTTGTTCTCTAGGCTTTCTTAACTTGTTAATCTCACTCCAAAACTTTTTCTTATTTTCAACAAAATTTGTTGATAACATCTCACCCACTCTCTCATTTGCTCTCTTTTTACATTGCTTCACCACTCTCTTAACTTCTCTCTTTTTCTCCATATACTCTTCCCTCCTTGCATCACTTCTACTTTGTAAAAACTTCTCATATGCTAACTTTTTCTCCCTTACTACTCTCTTTACATCATCATTCCACCAATCGCTCCTCTTCCCTCCTGCACCCACTTTCCTGTAACCACAAACTTCTGCTGAACACTCTAACACTACATTTTTAAACCTACCCCATACCTCTTCGACCCCATTGCCTATGCTCTCATTAGCCCATCTATCCTCCAATAGCTGTTTATATCTTACCCTAACTGCCTCCTCTTTTAGTTTATAAACCTTCACCTCTCTCTTCCCTGATGCTTCTATTCTCCTTGTATCCCATCTACCTTTTACTCTCAGTGTAGCTACAACTAGAAAGTGATCTGATATATCTGATATATCATTATATTAGTGATATGCAGTACTGACAAGTTTTGAAAATGTTTTGCCAGCTATTTTTTTTTTTTTTTAACAAACCCTCCTACTGAGGCAGGGTCATCCAGAAAAAAAGAAACACTTTCACCATCACTCACTCCATCACTATCTTACCAGAGGGGCACCAAGACTACAGTTCAAAACTTCCAATATCCCCACCCGGCTTTCAGAGTTCAGGCTCTGTACCTCCACCTCCAGGACTCAAGTCCAGTTAACTGGACTTTTTCAGATCAATGTTGAGATTATAAATGGTAGGCAGAACAAGATAGGGACATCAGTCCCTCAGCCTTGGTAGATGGTTTTCACTGCCTTAGTCTTGATAAAATGATAAAGCCGCTGGCCGACAAAACATCTTTGGAATACAGATGTCCAGGTGTTTCACGAGTCTTAACAAACAATTTATACATAGTAAATTAAAGTTTATGTATAGTGAGTGGAAGTAGTGTTTCCATGTATCACAAACTATTATACAAATATGTACAGAGTGATTCTACATCATTGTTTGATTGCAAATTCTATCATTTTTTCTTAAATTGCAATTATTTTTCAACACCCAGGTGGATGTACAGTAATGTATTTATAATCTGTAACAAGTTCATTTTCTTCAAATGTTTCTGCTTTACAGGCTGATCTTATACACCTTGGAGCTAAGTTTGCACCATGTATGAGAAAAGATGAAAAAATATTTCGTCACGTTGAAGAACAGCGGAGAGCGGAGAGAGAAACCGGGTGTTGCATACGAAATGATGACTCGGGTTGTGTGCAGTCATCACGGAGAGAATGTTCGGTAAGCTGTTCATTGTTTGTCTTTACATTGTGTATTAATCCCATGTAGCATCAATTATCCATGGAAACACTTTAACAATAATACTATGAAGAGTGCCTTTTCAGTTGTTTTTTTCTTTTATCATTTTACAATGATTGTCTGATTCACTAGCAGTTTCCACTGTCCTTCCTTTGGATTATATAACTCTTGACTACATACAGTATAGTTGCATTGTAAAAGTATTCTCCTATCTTTCTGGTGAGCAGAGGTGTATTACCCTTACAGGTTTAGTGCCATTTGGGTCAGATGGAACGTAGTGGCTCTGATTTACACACAGACTTGGGAAGTCAAATTACACAATTACTATTTCTTTCTTTTTTTATTTTCACGTGGCAACATTTAGAGCTATAATACACAATGTTAATACAGGTCCTCCATCACAAATCCAGCATCATTGGGACTTGTAGTGTGCCGGATTACTGAGTTTGCCGAATTACAGAGTGGTTAGGTTAGAATACACTTAATAAAATTAAC
This sequence comes from Cherax quadricarinatus, assembly GCF_038502225.1. NCBI lineage: Eukaryota > Metazoa > Arthropoda > Malacostraca > Decapoda > Parastacidae > Cherax > Cherax quadricarinatus. The sequence goes on along the minus strand of NC_091317.1, from coordinate 30,426,121 downwards.
CAACTTGACTTACACAGTTCATTGAACATCGGCAAAAGTCGAACATTTCCGGTACTTTGAGCTCAATTTCAAGGTACTTTTCGTCATGTCTATTTCTGTAATATATCTTCCATTCTATCAAATGAGTCCAAAAAAATGAGAATACAACCATAAAAACCATACGAAAATATACTGCAAAGAGGCGGCTAATGGCCGAGAAGTTAACTCCCTTATTTATCGTCCATCTTTTTTATTTTTGTTGTACATTAAGAAGCATCTTTCCATCATACATTACCCAAGTTTCAATGAGATAGCCCAACAAACAACCAAGAAAAAAAAAAATATTTACCAAAAATCATATACGGCAAGCCCAAGCCAGGTACTGGAAATAAGTCACTTTGTCTGACTTTTCTGGGTTATCCTAGGTTCTCTATACGTGCACTGCTATGTATGATAATCTATGTAACTGTATTTGTGTATACCTGAATAAACTTATTTACTTCTAGTCTGTCAACTGAGTACAAGAAACCGCCTATTCACTTATTTCAGCTACCCAATAAAGTGGTCAGAAATTGGCAATTTGGCCAATTTCACACAAATTTCAGCAGATTCCAATTTCAAAATAGGGTCCAGAATAAACAATGCAGACATTCCTGGCACTAAAATAACATTTTCTCTGTTCATTAGTCACGGCTACAAGCCCCTCATATATTACTCTTGCTTTTCATTTGGAATTTTTTTATTCACAAAAAAATAGAAGATTTACTGTTATGCAGACTGCTGCATTATTGTAATAATTGTATAAATAATGTCAAGCCATTCTTGACTCTGTACTGGAATTTTGACTGGCAGGCGGACAGGTATTGGACGGTGACGTCATTCGTTTACTCCTCAGATTCGCTAAAGAATAGAACATTTTTGCTACTGTGAGCGCAATTTCAAGGTACTTTTCGTCATGAAAGCAATCAAAATCATATCTATTTCTGTAATATATCTTTCATTCTATCAAATGAGACCGAAAAAATGAGAATACAGTGGACCCTCGACATTCGATACTAATCTGTTCCTGAGAGCTATTGAATGTCAAAAATATCGAAAGTCGAATTAATTTTCCCCATAAGAAATAATGGAAATCAAATTAATCCGTGCAAGACACCTAAAAGTATGAAAAAAAAAATTTACCACATGAAATATTAAGTTTAATGCAATAAAATAATTACAATACCAACAATAACAATACATTAATAACAATAGAATAATTGACACTTACCTTTAATGAAGATCTGGTGATGATTGATGGGATGGGAGGAGGGAAGAGTGTCGAAGTTGTTACTGTTTAGAAGGGAAATCCCCTTCCATTAAGACTTGAGGTAGCAAGTCCTTTTCTGGGGTTACTTCCCTTCTTCTTTTAATGCCACTAGGACCTGGAGTTTACCTGGAGAGAGTTCCGGGGGTCAACGCCCCCGCAGCCCGGTCTGTGACCAGGCCTCCAGTTTGAGAGTCACTGGACTTCTGCCGCACAACATATCTGTCCATAGAGGCCTGTACCTCTCGTTCCTTTATGACTTTCCTAAAGTGGTTCACAACATTGTCAGTGTAATACAGTGGACCCCCGGTTAACGATATTTTTTCACTCCGTAAGTATGTTCAGGTGCCAGTACTGACCGAATTTATTCCCATAAGGAATATTGTGAAGTAGATTAGTCCATTTCAGACCCCCAAACATACACGTACAAACGCACTTACATAAATACACTTACATAATTGGTCGCATTCGGAGGTAATCGTTATGCGGGGGTCCACTGTAGTCACCAGCACGGCTTGCAGTAGCTGTGTCAGGGTGATTTTCATAAAAAACAGGTTTGCACTTCAAGCCACTTTGCACACATTTCCTTAATCTTTGAAGTAGGCAACTTCTTCAATTTCTCTCTCCCCTCCTCCGAAGCAGTTTCCTCAGGTGTGGCCTCTTGCTGTTGAAGATGATCTAGCAGCTCATCAGTGGTTAGTTCATCATTGTCCTCCGCCACCAACTCTTCCACATCCTCCCCACTAACCTCCAACCCAAAGGACTTCCCCAATGCCACAATGGATTCCTCAACTGGCATAGGATTCTCAGGGTTAGCATCAAACCCTTCAAAATCCCTTTTGTCTACACATTCTGGCCACAGTTTTTTCCAACCAGAGTTCAAGGTCCTCTTAGTCACTTCCTCCCAAGCCTTACCTATAAGGTTTACACAATTGAGGATATTAAAGTGCTCTCTCCAAAACTCTTTTAGAGTCAGTTGAGTTTCTGTGGTCACTACAAAGCACTTTCGAAACATAGCTTTTGTGTACAGTTTCTTGAAGTTGGAAATGACCTGCTGGTCCATGGGCTGCAGGAGAGGAGTGGTATTAGGAGGCAAAAACTTGACCTTAATGAAGCTCATGTCCGCAGAAAGTCGCTCTGAAACCATACCCCCAGCCGGGATTGAACCCGCGGTCATAGAGTCTCAAAACTCCAGCCCGTCGCATTAGCCACTGGTTTGTTTGCAATCATGTCATTACGATTTCTTGAGTCAGTAAAGTCGCTCTGCTACGTCTGAAGGATGACCAGGGGCATTGTCTAATACCAGGAGGCACTTAAGGTCTAATTTCTTTTCAGTTAGGTAATTTTTCACAGTGGGGGCAAATACATGGTGTAACCAGTCATAGAAAAAGTCCCTAGTGACCCATGCCTTACTGTTTGCCCTCCACAGCACACACAAATTAGCCTTGAGGACATTCATCTGCCTGACCACTCTGGGAGTTTCTGAGTGATACACCAATAAAGGCTCACTTTGCAATCACCACTAGCATTGGCACACATCAGAAGAGTAAGCCTGTCTTTCATAGGCTCATGTCCTGGGAGTGCCTTTTCCTCCTGAGTAATGTAGGTCCTGCTTGGCAATTTCTTCCAAAACAGGCCTGTTTTGTCACAGTTAAACACTTGTTCATCTTTCAATCCTTCAGCCTCTATGTACTCCTTGAATTCATGCACATATTTTTCAGCCGCTTTGTGGTCCGAACTGGCAGCCTCACCATGCCTTATCACACTATGTATGCCACTACGATTCTTAAATCTTTCAAACCAACCTTTGCTGGCCTAAAGTCACTCACATCACCACTAGTTGCAGGCAATTTCTTTACCAAATCATCATGCAACTGCCTAGCCTTTTCACAAATGATCGCTTGAGAGATGCTATCTCCTGCTATCTGTTTTTCATTTATCCACACCAATAACAGTCTCTCATCATCTTCTAACACTAGCGATCTCTGTTTCAAAAACAAAGTTGCACCTTTTGCAACAACAGCTTCCTTGATTGCCGTTTTCCTGCTCACTATAGTAGAGATGGTTGATTGGGGTTTACTATACAACCTGGCCAGCTCTGACACGCACTCCACTTTCGTACTTTGCAATTACTATCTCTTTCTTCATTTCAATAGTCATTAGCGCCTTTTTTCTCGAAGGCTTGGCACTAGAAGCTTTCTTGGGGCCCATGGTTACTTATTTTGCAGAAACAAGCACCAAAAAAAGTGATAATATAGAATGTACCGAATGTATCCTTAGATGCACGCACACTGGCTGGCTTGTAAACACTCGCACACACGGGGCAGTTCAGGCCACACGTGGACACGTCTCATACGAATCGCATCGAATGTCGGGTTTTCCATCGAATGTCAAGGTGAAATTTTTGTGTTAAAATGCATCGAATGTCGGATTTATTGAATGTCGATGCCATCGAATGTCGGGGGTCCAATGTATAACCATAACAACCATACAAAAATTTACCGCTAAGTGGCCGCTAATGGCTGAAAAGTGAACTCCGCTATTTATGGTCTGATTTCTTTCATTTTTAGTGTACGTAAAGAAGTATCTTTCCATCATACATTGCCCAAGTTTGAGTAAGATAACCCAACAAACAACTGAGAAAATAATAATATAATAATAATAATAATAATAATAATAATAATAATGATAATGGGAGCCCTTTGATTGAACTTTGTATAGAAAGGGGTTTAGTTATAGGTAATACATATTTTAAGAAAAAGAGGATAAATAAGTATACACGATATGATGTAGGGCGAAATGACAGTAGTTTGTTGGATTATGTATTGGTAGATAAAAGACTGTTGAGTAGACTTCAGGATGTACATGTTTATAGAGGGGCCACAGATATATCAGATCACTTTCTAGTTGTAGCTACACTGAGAGTAAAAGGTAGATGGGATACAAGGAGAATAGAAGCATCAGGGAAGAGAGAGGTGAAGGTTTATAAACTAAAAGAGGAGGCAGTTAGGGTAAGATATAAACAGCTATTGGAGGATAGATGGGCTAATGAGAGCATAGGCAATGGGGTCGAAGAGGTATGGGGTAGGTTTAAAAATGTAGTGTTAGAGTGTTCAGCAGAAGTTTGTGGTTACAGGAAAGTGGGTGCAGGAGGGAAGAGGAGCGATTGGTGGAATGATGATGTAAAGAGAGTAGTAAGGGAGAAAAAGTTAGCATATGAGAAGTTTTTACAAAGTAGAAGTGATGCAAGGAGGGAAGAGTATATGGAGAAAAAGAGAGAAGTTAAGAGAGTGGTGAAGCAATGTAAAAAAAGAGAGCAAATGAGAGAGTGGGTGAGATGTTATCAACAAATTTTGTTGAAAATAAGAAAAAGTTTTGGAGTGAGATTAACAAGTTAAGAAAGCCTAGAGAACAAATGGATTTGTCAGTTAAAAATAGGAGAGGAGAGTTATTAAATGGAGAGGTAGAGGTATTGGGAAGATGGAAGGAATATTTTGAGGAATTGTTAAATGTTGATGAAGATAGGGAAGCTGTGATTTCGTGTATAGGGCAAGGAGGAATAACATCTTGTAGGAGTGAGGAAGAGCCAGTTGTGAGTGTGGGGGAAGTTCGTGAGGCAGTAGGTAAAATGAAAGGGGGTAAGGCAGCCGGGATTGATGGGATAAAGATAGAAATGTTAAAAGCAGGTGGGGATATAGTTTTGGAGTGGTTGGTGCAATTATTTAATAAATGTATGGAAGAGGGTAAGGTACCTAGGGATTGGCAGAGAGCATGCATAGTTCCTTTGTATAAAGGCAAAGGGGATAAAAGAGAGTGCAAAAATTATAGGGGGATAAGTCTGTTGAGTGTACCTGGTAAAGTGTATGGTAGAGTTATAATTGAAAGAATTAAGAGTAAGACGGAGAATAGGATAGCAGATGAACAAGGAGGCTTTAGGAAAGGTAGGGGGTGTGTGGACCAGGTGTTTACAGTGAAACATATAAGTGAACAGTATTTAGATAAGGCTAAAGAGGTCTTTGTGGCATTTATGGATTTGGAAAAGGCGTATGACAGGGTGGATAGGGGGGCAATGTGGCAGATGTTGCAAGTGTATGGTGTAGGAGGTAGGTTACTGAAAGCAGTGAAGAGTTTTTACGAGGATAGTGAGGCTCAAGTTAGAGTATGTAGGAAAGAGGGAAATTTTTTCCCAGTAAAAGTAGGCCTTAGACAAGGATGTGTGATGTCACCGTGGTTGTTTAATATATTTATAGATGGGGTTGTAAGAGAAGTAAATGCGAGGGTCTTGGCAAGAGGCGTGGAGTTAAAAGATAAAGAATCACACACAAAGTGGGAGTTGTCACAGCTGCTCTTTGCCGATGACACTGTGCTCTTGGGAGATTCTGAAGAGAAGTTGCAGAGATTGGTGGATGAATTTGGTAGGGTGTGCAAAAGAAGAAAATTAAAGGTGAATACAGGAAAGAGTAAGGTTATGAGGATAACAAAAAGATTAGGTGATGAAAGATTGAATATCAGATTGGAGGGAGAGAGTATGGAGGAGGTGAACGTATTCAGATATTTGGGAGTGGACGTGTCAGCGGATGGGTCTATGAAAGATGAGGTGAATCATAGAATTGATGAGGGAAAAAGAGTGAGTGGTGCACTTAGGAGTCTGTGGAGACAAAGAACTTTGTCCTTGGAGGCAAAGAGGGGAATGTATGAGAGTATAGTTTTACCAACGCTCTTATATGGGTGTGAAGCGTGGGTGATGAATGTTGCAGCGAGGAGAAGGCTGGAGGCAGTGGAGATGTCATGTCTGAGGGCAATGTGTGGTGTGAATATAATGCAGAGAATTCGTAGTTTGGAAGTTAGGAGGAGGTGCGGGATTACCAAAACTGTTGTCCAGAGGGCTGAGGAAGGGTTGTTGAGGTGGTTCGGACATGTAGAGAGAATGGAGCGAAACAGAATGACTTCAAGAGTGTATCAGTCTGTAGTGGAAGGAAGGCGGGGTAGGGGTCGGCCTAGGAAGGGTTGGAGGGAGGGGGTAAAGGAGGTTTTGTGTGCGAGGGGCTTGGACTTCCAGCAGGCATGCGTGAGCGTGTTTGATAGGAGTGAATGGAGACAAATGGTTTTTAATACTTGACGTGCTGTTGGAGTGTGAGCAAAGTAACATTTATGAAGGGATTCAGGGAAACCGGCAGGCCGGACTTGAGTCCTGGAGATGGGAAGTACAGTGCCTGCACTCTGAAGGAGGGGTGTTAATGTTGCAGTTTAAAAACTGTAGTGTAAAGCACCCTTCTGGCAAGACAGTGATGGAGTGAATGGTGGTGAAGGTTTTTCTTTTTCGGGCCACCCTGCCTTGGTGGGAATCGGCCGGTGTGATAATAAGAATAAATAATATCTTTATTTACTACACGTACATTCAATTCAATTCAAGTTTATTCTCTATAAGGGTTACAATGTGGGGTTTAAAGGTTTTGGGTATTGTGTGGTTTATATGTTATAAAATACTAATTACAGAGGGGGCCACTAGGACACCTAGCTTGGCTAGGCATTTCGAGCAGACTTAGATTAATTCTTAACATTAAACCCTTACAGATTATGGTATTAAGGCTAAGTGACTACATCATAATTTGTGAGTTTAGCAATGTGAATGCTTTTGTTTTGGCACAATACAAAGTGTCTATATTGGAGTATCATAGGCAAACTTATGACTAGTTAGGATTTATTATTTTAAGATTAAGATTAGTATTTCTGGGTTTATAGTCAGTGGGTGAGTGAGTGTAATTGTGAACCACCAGGTGGTTATCATGTAGTTAGTTGTCGGGGTGGATCAGGGAGATAAGATGTTTTCTAACTGTAGTTTTGAAAGTGATGAATGTGTCTGCAGTTCTAGAGTTTTCAGGTAGGGTGTTCCAGATTTTAGGTCCTTTGAAATACATTGAATTTTCGTAAAGGTTTAGTCGAACACGTGGAATGTCATAGAGATGTTTGTGTCTGGTGTTTTGCCTGTGGATCCTGTCACAACTATCAAGAAAGCATTTTAGGTCAAGGTTAATATTGGAATTTAAGGTCCTGTAGATATAGATTGCACAGTAGTAAGTGTGGATGTTCTGAACAGGGAGCAAGTTTAGATCTATGAAGAGTGGGGGGGGGGGGGTGTTGCCAGGGATGGGATTTAGTGATTATTCTTACTGCGGCTTTTTGTTGGGTTATTATTGGCTTTTGGTGTGTTGCTGCAGTTGAACCCCAAGCACAGATTGCATAGGTGAGGTATGGATATATAAGTGAATGGTATAGTGTGAGAAGGGAAGTTTGCGGCACGTAGTATCGTGTCTTGGAGAGGATCCCCACCGTTTTGGATACTTTTTTTGTTATGTGTTGGATATGGGTGCTGAAATTTAGGTTGTTGTCGAGGTATAGGCCAAGGAATTTGGCCTCATTATGTTTGGCAATTAGAGTGTTGTCGATCTTAATGTTAAGTTGCGCAACACCTGCTCTGCTACCCAACATAATATAGTAGGTTTTGCCAGTGTTAAGTGTAAGTTTATTTGCTGTCATCCAAGTTGATATTTTGAGCAGCTCCTCATTAACAATGGTGTTGAGGGTGGCTAGATTAGGGTGGGAGGTGACATAAGTCGTGTCGTCAGCAAAGAGAATGGGTTTCAGGTGTTGGGATATGTTTGGAAGATCATTGATGTAAATGAGGAAGAGCAGGGGTGCAAGGACACTTCCCTGCGGAACTCCAGTATCAAGTGGCTGTATTGATGAGGCTGTGTCTTTAATGGTGACATACTGATACCTATTAGAGAGGTAGGATTTAAAATATGCAAGTGCATGGCCTCTTATACCATAGTGGTCAAGTTTGTGGAGTAGGATGCCGTGGTCTCCTGTGTCAAATGCTTTTCTTAGGTCAATAAAAATTCCTAGCGGAAATTCCTTATTTTCCAATGCTGTGTAAAGCAGGTCTAGCATTTTTATAATTGCATCATTAGTGCTTTTATTTTTCCTGAATCCAAATTGGCAGGGGTTAAGTATGTTTTGTGACATTATTAATGAATATAGTCTCCTGTCCACGAGTTCCTCGAAGATTTTGGATAGCAATGGTAAGTTTGATATTGGCCTATAGTTGTTTACGTCTGTAGGGTCACCACCTTTATGTATTGGTGTAACCCTTGCTGTCTTGAGTAGTGTTGGGAAAGTGCTAGTTTCTAGTGACTTGTTAAAAAGTAATGTAATAGCATGCGAAAGGACATGGGCCGCTCGCTTGTACAGTAATGATGGGATGTGAGACAGATGTACAAGGTATACAGTCCTAGCTGACATCAGTGTCATACTACTCTATAGAAAGCCACTTGTTGTGCAGAGTATTTCAAGAAAATTAGGTCAGTATCCCAAGATAACACCCACACTAGTCGACTAACACCCAGGTACCCATTTACTGATGAGTAAACATAGACAACAGGTGTAAAGAAACACACCAAATGTTTCTACCCTCGCTGGGAATCGAATATTTACCAAAAATCATATATGGCTATCCCAAGCCAGGTACTAAAAATAAGCTATGTTGACTTTTTTTTGGGTTATCCTAGGTTCTCTACACATATGCTGCTATGTGTGATAATCTATAGAGAGAAAATAACTTTTTTCTATCAGGTTTATGGTGCAGTATGAGTGTATATCACAGTTATCCCTGTGCTATACTCCGTTTTCTCTAATATAAGTCCCCAAGACAGGGATAGGAGAATGGTATTTGTATGCCATATGTCCTCTTCATACCTTCGTCGAACTGCTTGGTGTTATGCAAAATATTTTTTCTGGAGTATTTAACATGTTTTATGTTAATTATATTGTTTCTTATGTCATATTAGATCAATTGTGATAGGCAAATAAGCTGTAGCATTGATATTAGAATAATAATAAAGCATATTCTCCTGCTTCATGAGACTGAATTCGTGGCAACCGACAGTGGCTTCAAAACCACCTTATCTTTAATGGATAATGTACTGTGTAGGTGCTTTACATAATGAGAAGCATTTCTTTTATTCATTGGAACCATGGCTAGGGTTAAAAGTAAGCAGGTTAAAACAATAAATAGAGAAAAAGAAATTGGAATGACTTATGCAGCAAGTAGTGCCACCAAACAGTACCAGCAGGTTGGTGTGGCGACCCTGGAAATTTGAAATTATGCTAGCCAAAATTAGTGCCGAATAACTGAAGGAACCAAATAACTGATTGCCGGATTTGTGGTGGCAGACCTGTATAAAGATTTTGAGTTAAGAATTCTCAAAATTTCTTTTGCAAACTAGGCTTTTTATATCTTCCAGTCTTTAACACAAAATAAAGTTCTCAGTTCAGGGAGATATAAAAGGTTTAGTTAGCTAAATGTCTAGGAAAGGTTGTACATGCCTGTCTTAATTCTGATTTATGGTGAGACTATGATTACCATGGTAATTTATCAGCTTTGAAAAGCCTGGAAAAGTGGTACTTGTGTATCATATGTATTGCTGGTTATATACAATTAATATGAAATTTTTAGTTTGCAATCATTGATGCCTTACTTACAAATACTCTATGTTCATGATGGAATTACTCTAAACCATTTATCCATGCATGAACAGATGATGTTGAATAGGCAAAATTTGCTTGTGATATATATGTTAGTGGAGACAGTAGCGATGATACGTCACACTGTGGAACACGTTAGAGAGAATGTTCAAGATACAGTAGACCCTCATATTACACAGACTTATTTGGCACATTTTGGTTATTACACTATTAAGAAATTGTGGCATAATTTTGTACAACACTTCGTAAAATTAACTTAACACGATTCGGTTTGCGGGAGGGGAAAAAATTTGGAGCGTCGCCTGTGGGATATTTCCCTAGCTCAGGCCGCCGTCTGGCTGTGGGTGAGACCACTGTCTTTGCAGGGCTGCACCGAGCTTCAAGGCAACAAAGGATCGCTTCACTTTGCTCCTTTGCAGTAATACAGCAGGTGATTTCAAGTGTAAGCCCATGGTTATTTACCGCTCTAAGATTCCTCGTGCTTTGAAAGGTATAGATAAAAACACCTTACCAGTAATTTGAGGGTCAAACCAGCCAGCATCAATGACAGAGGAAATATTTATTGACTGGTTTAAGCATCACTTTATTCCTGAAGTCAAGTTTTACCTGACAGCAAGAACCTTGCATTCAAGGCTCTCTTCATTCTTGATAATTCCTGTACTCATCCACAAGCTTTGCTGGATGTGACCCCACATGTAAAAGCTGTATTTTTACCTCCAAATACAACATCTCTAATTTAATCACTGGATTGGGGAGTTATTAAGTCATTCAAGTGTAACTGCACAAGGAAATTGATGAAGAAAGTAGTGTCAATGGACTCTGACTCCATTTGTAATAATTTATAATGTACTGCAGGGTAAAAGAAGCCAGAGATTCATTACAGAATTTATGCACACTCCAATACAACCATTGACTTTAGTACCAGAACCTCAACCATCCACTTCTGCTGACAACCAACAACCATCCACCTCAGCTCAGTAGGGCCACACCAGGCATCTCCACTCTCTTCACAATCTCTGACATAATCCAGCAACCACAATTTAAGGTAAATATTATTATTTCTGTTGCATTTGTAATCTTAAGCAACAAAAGCAACTATCATTTTTATTTTTGTATGATCTGGATGTCTAAAAAAAAAGTTGTTTGGCTTTTGGTGGGGGGGTTCCAGGAACGTAACCCTATTTTTCCCATAAATTCTTGAGTTTATATAACATGGATTTATCCAACATGGCATTTTCAGAAATGTAACTACTGTGTAATATGAGTGTCTTCTGTACTTCACAGTGTGGAACATGTTAGAGACAATGTTCAAGATACAGGAGACTATTTTAGAGCAAGCCTTCATTGAAAAACAAAAGTTTACCTACACAAGGGCCTTAAGACAAAACATGGCATATGTGGCATAACATTGTTGAAGATGGTGAGGTGGAGGTAGGCATAGTCAGGTAGTTGATGATGGATTGGTTATGTTGACAGTTTGCTAATCACCTGCAAAATGTGTTTTGGAGAATTTTTCAAGATGAGTTTGGATAGAAATTTTGTGATACTAAATGCTCCCTGGTTCTATTCATTTGTATTAGAAGTCTACATATGTCCTGCCTCTAAACACTGCCTTTTGTCCTGTTTTCCTCTGATAATCATTTCAGCTTTTGTTCAGTGTATTTGATGCACCTGTTTTTCCCTATAAATTATACAAGCATTGTTTTAGTTATGTGTATTTAAGGTGTATTTGTATGCAAAGACTTGTATGAAAGCAGTGTGTTCTTGTTAAGCATGTATATTCTCACACCCACCACAGAGATTTCTATAAACGCCTCCATGAGTGGCATGGTTATGGTCATTAAATCTGGTAAGATGCTGAATTGTTTGAGGTTACAGCCATGGTGTTGACACCACTGTAGTGGAGAATGGAAAAATAAACACATAAGTAGTATACATAATGTGATCCTTTATTGACAACATTTTGCCCAAACAGTGGACTTTATCAAGTCACAAACAGATCTGTTTGTGACTTGATAAAGTCCACTGTGTGGGCAAAACGTTGTCAATAAAGGATCACATTATACTGCTTATGTGTTTATTTTTCCATTGCATCAGTATTTTATACCATTTACTTCCGTGGTGGAGGGTCTGGGAAGTCTGGTGTTCCACTCCCCCAGTGGGAAGGATATGTAGCAGCTTGTTTATGTTGTCAGTTTTGGGGTTTTTGGATAAGTTTAGATTTAGAAATGATATAGGAAAGTTTTGGTTTGGAATTAAAGTAGGTGATGAGTGGAACAGTTTGCCTAGTAGGGTTATTGAAGCTAAAACTTTGGGTAGCTTCAAATATAGGTTAGATAAATACATGAGTGAGAGGGGTTGGATTTGAGTGGGCCTTGCACATAAGTTTAAAGGGTTATCAAAGCTTATTCCTTGGGTAGCATTGAAAATGGATTGGGCAAAAAATTTTGTTAGTGGATTTGGGTTTGAGAAGGACCTGCCTAGTATGGGTCAGTGGGCCTGCTGCAGTGTTCCTTCATTCTTATGTTCTTTGCATTGACAGTCAGTAGGAAACTTTAGTTTCATTATGTTGGACTGTATTTCATACCAAGCTGATAAATACAGAATTGCAGACTATCAAATAAACACTTAGAAAAATCCAATGGGAACCCAGTGGGGGGTTCCTACTGGGAACATTAGACTCCTTAAGTGAAGAAAAAACCCAGGTACAGATCAAGCTGTTAATGTGTCAGTTTTTCACTATTGGTAGAACTTTATCAATTAACTTTGACTGGATAAATCTCTACATAAAAGTAAATGTTCTCACAAAGCTTGCTCTGCACCTGACTCCCGTCATTACTGTCAACAGTACAACTTTATATTGAATTCTCATTAAGCTTCTCAAATCTTAGTGATGATATAGACTTTTTTTTTTTTTTTTTTTTTTTTCAACAAGTCGGCCGTCTCCCACCGAGGCAGGGTGACCCAAAAAAGAAAGAAAATCCCCAAAAAGAAAATACTTTCATCATCATTCAACACTTTCACCACACTCGCACATTATCACTGTTTTTGCAGAGGTGCTCAGAATACAACAGTCTAGAAGCATAAACATATAAAGATACACAACATATCCCTCCAAACTGCCAATATCCCAAACCCCTCCTTTAAAGTGCAGGCATTGTACTTCCCATTTCCAGGACTCAAGTCCGACTATATGAAAATAACCGGTTTCCCTGAATCCCTTCACTAAATATTACCCTGCTCACACTCCAACAGATCGTCAGGTCCCAAGTACCATTCGTCTCCATTCACTCCTATCTAACACGCTCACGCACGCTTGCTGGAAGTCCAAGCCCCTTACCCACAAAACCTCCTTTACCCCCTCTCTCCAACCCTTTCGAGGACGACCCCTACCCCGCCTTCCTTCCCCTATAGATTTATATGCTTTCCATGTCATTCTACTGTGATCCATTCTCTCTAAATGACCAAACCACCTCAACAACCCCTCTTCTGCCCTCTGACTAATACTTTTATTAACTCCACACCTTCTCCTAATTTCCACACTCCGAATTTTCTGCATAATATTTACACCACACATTGCCCTTAAACAGGACATCTCCGCTGCCTCCAACCGTCTCCTCGCTGCTGCATTTACCACCCAAGCTTCACACCCATATAAGAGTGTTGGTACTACTATACTTTCATACATTCCCTTCTTTGCCTCCATAGATAACGTTTTTTGACTCCACATATACCTCAACGCACCACTCACCTTTTTTCCCTCATCAATTCTATGATTAACCTCATCCTTCATAAATCCATCCGCCGACACGTCAACTCCCAAGTATCTGAAAACATTCACTTCTTCCATACTCCTCCTCCCCAATTTGATATCCAATTTTTCTTTATCTAAATCATTTGACACCCTCATCACCTTACTCTTTTCTATGTTCACTTTCAACTTTCTACCTTTACACACATTCCCAAACTCATCCACTAACCTTTGCAATTTTTCTTTAGAATCTCCCATAAGCACAGTATCATCAGCAAAAAGTAACTGTGTCAATTCCCATTTTGAATTTGATTCCCCATAATTTAATCCCACCCCTCTCCCAAACACCCTAGCATTTACTTCCTTTACAACCCCATCTATAAATATATTAAACAACCATGGTGACATTACACATCCCTGTCTAAGACCTACTTTTACCGGGAAGTAGTCTCCCTCTCTTCTACACACCCTAACCTGAGCCTCACTATCCTCATAAAAACTCTTTACAGCATTTAATAACTTACCACCTATTCCATATACTTGCAACATCTGCCACATTGCTCCTCTATCCACTCTATCATATGCCTTTTCTAAATCCATAAATGCAATAAAAACTTCCCTATCTTTATCTAAATACTGTTCACATATATGCTTCAATGTAAACACCTGATCTACACATCCCCTACCCACTCTAAAACCTCCTTGCTCATCCGCAATCCTACATTCTGTCTTACCTCTAATTCTTTCAATTATAACCCTACCGTACACTTTTCCTGGTATACTCAGTAAGCTTATTCCTCTATAATTTTTACAGTCTCTTTTGTCCCCTTTCCCTTTATATAAAGGGACTATACATGCTCTCTGCCAATCCCTAGGTACCTTCCCCTCTTTCATACATTTATTAAACAAAAGTACCAACCACTCCAACACTATATCCCCCCCTGCTTTTAACATTTCTGTCATGATCCCATCAGTTCCAGCTGCTTTACCCCCTTTCATTTTACGTAATGCCTCACGTACCTCCCCCACACTTACATTCTGCTCTTCTTCACTCCTAAAAGATGGTATACATAAGCTATAATTCATTTTGGTGGGAAGTATTTTGGATGTCAGGTTGGTTTGGAAATCACTGTTAGTCCATCTACTGTCTTAGGAATTTTACATAATGGCTTACAGTATAAGATGCATAATAACTTATGTAGCAGGTCAGCTGTAATATTGAATGGAACACTGTATAGATAATTAAACTGTGATGCTTGTGCCAGCATTCTTATTTAACTGCGAGATAGGTTGTGCTTTTAGAGGAAATATGTAAGATTCAGTTTAAATGACACAACAGTAGTTGTTGGGAAGCTGCATCCCTAGGGTATAGTTGATATTGAATGTTATTGAGTTGTCACTCAGTGTAAGTAACATGCAGTGGAAAACCAAACTGATCCTCATCCAGCCAGGATACAAGTTAATCTGTATTACCAGTACATGGTTCATGACTAACCCACAGATTACAGATGAAACTAGATGACATTTCTCTCCATACTTAACTGAAACAGCATCTGCTTTAATTTCCATTTAATCTATAGGTTATTTGTGAAATGTTCCATCCATGGTAATGTTACTTTTGGTATAAACCTTGGTAATAGATACTGACAAATTAGTTTAGAAAGATACATAAGCAAACACTAGGACATATTTATTAGAAAATATTTTGGTCCTGGAACTTTGATCAAGGTCCCAAGGCCGAAACATTTTTTAATATGTCCTAGTGTTTGCTTATGGGTCTTTCTAAACCAATGTTACTTTTATTCTTCATACACTTTTATACAAGCATCTTTCTCACACACTGCTATCCTATATTCAAAATTCAGTATACTGATCTTGATAAAGAGGTTGCTTTGCATTTTGCCATGTTGAACCATCCAAGCCATGGTACAGGTGGGGTTAGAACTCATGGCAAGCGAGTTTTATGACTCATGTGCCCATACTGTGGTTTGTTTGTATTTATGTTATTGCAATTTCATGAGTCTTGAACCATCCTTCTGTGCTAACATGGTGGATGGGCATCAAGATCACTTTTTTCATTATGAATCTGGGTATCCATATATAATAAATCATATTAATGCAACCACGAACAAGTGGTATTTAAGCAATAACATACTGCAGCTAGCCGGGGGATCGACCCCATGTTGTTTTAGCCAGCCTCATGGGAGGCAAGTAAAAATTCACGACGCTCTAAACCACTGGACTTGCTTCACACGAGGTGGGCTAAAATGACACAGGGTCAATCCCCCGGCTTGCCGCAGTGTGTTATAAAAAATCATATTGTGTCTAGGGCTATAATGTGTGTTCATAAATTACACTTGAATATATTTGATACCATAAATTCCATTGTTAAGAATCTCTTTGTTCTTTGATACTAAACAAGCACTCCTGGCAGCACTTGTGTTGAAAGTCAAAATATATGACTTTAAAAGCTAATTAAAAGTGTTGGTTAGTGTTATTGATGTTTCTTGTACCACTTCATCTTTTACCTTCATGTTTTATCTCTTGCACTAGACCAGCTGTGTGAAGTGTATTACTAATATCTCTCTCTTACCTAACTAATTAACTAACTTCCATTGTCTTGCTAACTTCCCTCAAGCCTCTGGGTCAAGGAGATATGGAATCGGTAAGAGCATTTTTGTTTTTTTTTCATTGAGCATTTCAGCTGCTCATAGTTCCTGCTGTTGATCATGCACTTTGATCCTGCTTCACCTGCCTCTTAATGATGTATGTGTTATGTATTTGATTTAAATTTTTACCTGCGGTTAATGGAATTACATTTTTTCATATACCCGATCTTATTAGTTCAGAATTATTTATTGAGACTAGCAAAGCTACTTATTTATACTTATTTTGTAATTTATTCAGAACTCTTTAAATTTGCTGTTTTTTTATGTTAAGGGTTGTAATAAGTTATGTTTTCTCTAAACATTTGAGGTTGCATAAATCTAGGTATTGTAAATAATTTTTGGTGTGTGTTTGTCACACACAGGTTATGATGGAAATATAAGTTTCTATATCTGTTGCATTTGACTAAAGTCTCCTAATATTCTTAAGTCATGGTTTATTTTAAAGTAACATTTGTCTGTTAATAAGAAACATGGTTAATACCTAGATTTTTATTGAGGAGGTTTTAGTTGTGGGATCTCTATTGTCGGGTTGGAGAAGGTCCATCGACTGAAATATCATCTCAGTAAATATGCCGGTATTATAAATGTGTTTTATTAACATATATTTTGGTCCTTGATCTCAGTCTTCACTTGGCATCTGTGTCTTTTTTGACTTGGTCAAGTTAGATAACTTTTGTCCTCTTTACTAGAGATTGTAAAAAATGCTAATTTATAGAACTAAATTTTCCCTTTAGAAGATTTTATTTTATAAATGCAGATAGTTTCCTATTCAGTACTAAAATAAACATGAATGGGTTAGAGCCATTCATTGTATACATTATATATATTGAGTTTTTGGTATATGTTAGTATTGCATTTTCTTAGTCCCTATAAGAAGCATGTTAGTGACATTAATATTTTTACTAGGTGTGACTTTTTGACATACAGCATGTGAACATGTATTTTGTGTGTAGAAAATAAAAGAAATATGGCACTATATTGACACTACATGTTTTAACATTTGCACACTCCATGAAAACTCAGCATGTGTGTGTTATTTTGAGGCCACAAGTTAAGGTAAGTAATAGGATGACTATAAATCTTGAGTCGAGTTTAAATATTGTCTTGTTGGTCAGTAGTTAAGTTTAATTGTGTCATAAATATTACTCTTAATTAAGCTAACATCTGGTACATTAATGTATGGGAGAAGTTTGTGTGTGAAGCCAAACTCATTAGCTCAGGGCTGCTAGACGCACAAAGACAACAAAAATTTAGATATTGTTCATAGAATGTACACTGCTTACTACCGTAGTTTAGCTTTTGTTTGCTGTAATGCTACTAATATAAGCCATACCACTTATGTATGTGAACAATGAGTGGTAGAGCAAATGGAATGTTCTGCAACCATTAAAAACTTCGCAGTGGACTTCTCAGTGAAGATAAAACACCATCAGATGATCTCTGCTCTTGTCGCTGCAAATAGATAGTCACACAGTTAGGACCCTACATGTAAAGAAACAAAGTAAGAGTGATTTATAAAGTTCAGGTGTGAAATGGGTGCTAATATGATGAGGTGTAACCTATCTACACTGATTTCAGATAATGAATTGTCTAACACTATAGAAGCTATAACTGTACCAGTTAAAAACTAGGTAAAGATACTAAGTAAAAAAAAAATTGTAAAAATGCTGTTGGAAATTCTTCTTCACAAACAGAATTCTAGATAACTAAAGTAAACTGAATGTGGTCTTTGCCAAGATTGTTAATTTTCTAATAGGAATTATAATACATTTAGGTAATCAGACAGGTCACTGTGAGCTCATTCCTATATACTGTATTAGAAATATATAGGATTAGAAAAGATGTAGTAACCATTGTGAACTGTATAACCCATTCAGGTGTAGTACAACACTGTGAGCTAAGCTCACTCAGATAAACTGAGCCGAGAAAATGGGTCTATGCGGTAAGTGTGCACCATATAAAAGAATCCAGTAACACGCAGTGCATAATGAAAAAAAAACTGTGACTGTATACCTGGAGTATATCTGGAGAGAGTTTTGGGAGTCAACACCCCTGCGGCTCGGTCTGAGACCAGGTCTCGTGGTGCATCAGGGTCTGATCAACCAGTCTGTTACTGCGGGCAGCACATAAACTGACGTAAGAACCACAACCTGGCTGATCAGGTACTAACTTTAGGTGCCTGTCCAGTGCCTTCTTCAAGACAGCCAGGGGTCTATTAGTAATCTTCCTTATGTATGCTGGGAGACAGTTGAACAGTCTTGGGCCTCTGACACTCAGTGTACTCATGGAGCCCCTGCTTTTCATTGGGGGGATGTTACATCTCCTGCCGAGTCTTTTGCTTTCGTAGGGAGTGATTTTCGTGTGCAAGTTTGGTACTAATCCCTCTAGGAATTTTCAAGTGTATATTATCATGTATCTTTCTCACCTGCATTCCAGGGAATACAAATCAAGGGACTTCAACCGTTAGAGTAATTTAGGTGCTTTATCATACTTAAGTATGCTGTGAAAGTTCTCTGTATGCTCTCCAGGTCAGCAATTTTGCCTGCCTTGAAGGAGGCAGCTAGTGTACAGCAGTATTCCAACCTAGAGAGAACAAGCGATTTGAAGAGAATCATCATGAGCTTGGCATCCCTAGTTTTGAAGGTTCTCATTATCCATCCTATCATTTTTCTAGCAGATGTGGTAGATACACTGTTGTGGTCTTTGAAGGCAAGATCCTCTGACATTATCACTCCCAGGTCCTTCACATTACTTTTTTGCTCTATTGTATGGTTAGAATTTGTTGTATATCCTGATACAGTTTTAATTTCCTCAAGTTTTCCATATCTCAGTAGTTGAAATTTCTATTCATTAAACTTCATATTGTTTTTTTTGGTTTGGAGTCTTGCAGTGTCTTCGATGGAGGACACTGTCATGGCAATTCAGATGTCATCCACAAAAGAAGACACAGAGTTATGGCTTACATCTTTGTCTGTGTCAGATATGAGGATGAGGAATAGGATGGGAGTGAGTACTGTGCCTTGTAGAACAGAGCTTTTCACTGTAGCTACCCCAGACTTTACTCTACTTACTATTAATCATCTTGTTCTATTTGTTAGGAAGTTATAGATCCATCTACCAACTCTTCCTGTTATTCCTTTATCATGCATTTTGTGCACTATTACACCATGGTCGAAGGCTTTCACAAAGTCTGTATACTACATCTGCATTTTGTTTATGCTCTAAAGCATCCAGGATTTTGTCATAGTGGTCCAGTAGCTGGGACAGGCAGGAGCGACCTGCTCTAAACCCATGTTGCCTTGGGCTGTGTAATTGATGGATATCTAGGTGGTTGGTGATCTTGTTTCTTAGAACCCTTTCAAAGATTTTTACAATATGGGATGTTAGCACTATCAGTTTGCAGTTCTTTGCAATTGCTTTACTGCAACCTTTGTGGAGTTTCCGGAACTTTTCGAATTTCAGAATAAGGGATGTGGACCTGTATATGCTTGTACATGCATGTGTAGTGTGACCAAAGTGTAAGTAGAAGTAGCAAAATATACCTGTTATCCAGCGCATTTAGTAATTTATATAGGAGAAGGGGTTACTAGCCCCGGCTTATGGAGCAAGAATTCTGTTCCACTTCCCCCTGGAAATGTTTTGTGTTTATATGCAGTAAATGTGCAGTATAATTTAAGTTTCACTCCTAGTTTATATCTGCTTGAAATGCTTTATATAACTATAGACTTTTTCATATAAGAAACCTTTGTAATACAAATGTATCTTGTTAGAAAGTAAGTAATTATGAATATGAATATTGTATCAGTAAGGATACTTAATATCAATAAGGCTACTTTATATACCTTATATTAGTAAGGAATCTTTTTTGTATTTTTAGAATACAGTGGACCCCCGCATAATGATCACCTCCGAATGCGACCAATTATGTAAGTGTATTTATGTAAGTGCGTTTGTACGTGTATGTTTGGGGGTCTGAAATGGACTAATCTACTTCACAATATTCCTTATGGGAACAAATTCGGTCAGTACTGGCACCTGAACATACTTCTGGAGAGAAAAAATATCGTTAACCGGGGGTCCACTGTACTCTAAATATTTTGTGATAGTGGATATCTAAGCATATATTTTCAAGATTTTCTTTTCTCTTTCATCTTTTAGACCAGACTATCTGTGTGGAAAAAGTGGAGTGAGCTAGCCAAGGGACCAGATGGCCGCCTTTCTGGATCTGTGTGTGGCCAGGATCCAAGGTAAGAGGTTTTAATGATTTAAAACTTGTTTCTCCACATTTTTGCTGCATAATCATAGTAGTTTGTTATATTTCAGCTTTTCCAGACACAATTTCAGATACTCATTAGAATACCAAACAGTACAGCCTCTCCCCACTTAGCGATGTACTCATTTACCAACAACTTGGACTTATGACGGACGGGCTCTCTGACCAGTATGCACACCTAAATAATGTATATTAGAGCTGATTTCCTCTATTCTGTTTATTACAGTATACAGTACACTGCTGTATAAACATTTAAAAATATATCAGAAATGTTATAAATGATGCAAAGGTGACATTAAAATAATATCAAAGATGGTTGACACAAACTCACTACCATTATAGTATGCTCTTTACTTAGCAACGAATTTGTTTACTGACGTGATCTTAGGAACAGAACACCATCGTTAAGTGAGGAGAGGCTGTATTGAATCAAGCGTTACAACATGAAGAGCTAGACCTTGCTCGATAGTGATGGTCGGCTTATTTCACTAGCATGCAAGTCGTTTCAACACCAAGTTTATTGTGACAGTAGCAAAGTTTTTAAATCACTTATCATAGACTTCATGACACCACAATAAATTTTAGAACAACACAATCTGTATAATATATAAATGGAATTAATAAAAGACAAAATTTATTTAGCATAAAATGTGATGTTGTACATACATACAGGCTTGATAGTGTACACTAGCTAGAGTACACTGTTATAGTGTACAGTAGCTAGAGTACACTTCTTATAGCATACACTAGCTAGAGTACACTGTTATAGTGTACACTAGCTAGAGTACACTTATAGTGTACCCTAGCTAGAATACACTGTTATAGTATACACTAGATAGAGTATACTGTTATAGTGTACACTAACTACAGTGAACTGTTTATTGTACACTATAGTATACTATCATAATGTACTCTACCAGTTTCTGGACTGTTAAAACAGGGTCTTTTGACACAAAATGCAGATAATGGTGTAATAACACACAAAATGTGTGCATAAGGAATTACTGGAAAAGTTAGTAATAGACCTTTAATTTCTAACAGATTGTATCCAAAGAAGTACTATTGTACTCATTAAAGAAAAAAAGAGAGGCCCCATTCCAGGTCGCACTGTTACTTAAATCATTGCACTGTCATGTTTTACAGACGACACTAGGACATATGTGAGAATAACATCCATTGATGACGCTGCGAACCTCAAAACTGACATCAACAAGGTCGAAACACTAAAAGTGTCAGAGCTGCTGGTATTGCAAACAACACAAGTGTAGCAGAACTGCTGGTGTTGCAAACACCACAAGTGTGCCAGAACTACTGGTGTTGCAGACACCACAAGTGTGGCAGAACTGCTGGTGTTGCAGACACCACAAGTGTGGCAGAACTGCTAGTGTTGCAAACACCACAAGTGTGGCAGAACTGCTGGTGTTACAAACACCACAAGTGTGGCAGAACTGCTGGTGTTGCAAACACCACAAGTGTGGCAGAACTGCTGGTGTTAGAAACACCACAAGTGTGGCAGAACTGCTGGTGTTGCAAACACCACAAGTGTGGCAGAACTACTGGTGTTGTAAACACCACAAGTGTGGCAGAGCCACTGGTGTGGCAAACACCACAAGTGTGGCAAACTGCTGGTGTTCCAGACACCACAAGTGTGGCAGAACTGCTGGTGTTGCAAACACCACAAGTGTGGCAGAACTGCTGGTGTTGCAAACACCACAAGTGTGATAGAACTGCTGGTGTTGCAAACACCACAAGTGTGATAGAACTGCTGGTGTTGCAAACACCACAAGTGTGGCAAAACTGCTGGTGTTACAAACACCACAAGTGTGACAGAACTGCTGGTGTTGCAGACACCACAAGTGTGATAGAACTGCTGGTGTTGCAAACACCACAAGTGTGACAGAACTGCTGGTGTTGCAGACACCACAAGTGTGATAGAACTGCTGGTGTTGCAAACACCACAAGTGTGACAGAACTGCTGGTGTTGCAGACACCACAAGTGTGGCAGAACTGCTGGTGTTACAAACACCACAAGTGTGATAGAACTGCTGGTGTTGCAGACACCACAAGTGTGGCAAAACTGCTGGTGTTACAAACACCACAAGTGTGGCAGAACTGCTGGTGTTGCAGACACCACAAGTGTGGCAGAACTACTGGTGTTGCAAACACCACAAGTGTGGCAGAACTGCTGGTGCTGCAAACACCACAAGTGTGGCAAAACTGCTGGTGTTACAAACACCACAAGTGTGGCAAAACTGCTGGTGTTACAAACAACACAAGTGTGCCAGAACTGCTGGTGTTACAAACACCACAAGTGTTTCAGAACTGCTGGTGTTACAAACACCACAAGTGTGGCAGAACTACTGGTGTTACAAACATCACAAGTGTGGCAGAACTACTGGTGTTACAAACACCACAAGTGTGGCAGAACTACTGGTGTTGCAAACACCACAAGTGTTTCAGAACTGCTGGTGTTGCAAACACCACAAGTATGGCAGAGCTACTGGTGTTGCAAACACCACAAGTGTGGCAGAACTACTGGTGTTACAAACACCACAAGTGTGGCAGAACTACTGGTGTTACAAACACCACAAGTGTGGGAGAACTGCTGGTGTTACAAACACCACAAGTGTGGCAGAACTACTGGTGTTACAAACACCACAAGTGTGGCAGAACTACTGGTGTTACAAACACCACAAGTGTGGCAGAACTGCTGGTGTTACAAACACCACAAGTGTGGCAGAACTGCTGGTGTTACAAACACCACAAGTGTGGCAGAACTGCTGGTGTTACAAACACCACAAGTGTGGCAGAACTGCTGGTGTTACAAACACCACAAGTGTGGCAGAACTGCTGGTGTTACAAACACCACAAGTGTGGCAGAACTGCTGGTGTTACAAACACCACAAGTGTGGCAGAACTACTGGTGTTACAAACACCACAAGTATGGCAGAACTACTGGTGTTAAAAACACCACAAGTGTGGCAGAACTGCTGGTGTTACAAACACCACAAGTGTGGCAGAACTGCTTGTGTTGCAAAACCCCTTATGCCCTCCCTCCCTTTTATTGCAGTTCATCTGCTTTGAAGTGAATGTTAAAATTGAGTTGTACTCTATGGGAGAAGTTACTTGGAGCAGACAATATTAAGACACTGTTGCACTCAAGAATACCTTGATGACATCATGATAATGCTCCAAGCATCTCAGTATTATCCACATTTGTCCCACCCATGTGGGAAGTTGCAGTGTAATGGAACACTGGATACATGTGCTTCTATAAGCACACCCCAACACACCAGTGTTTTATATATTCATTTTGCTCTAATAATATGTCAGCATGTATTGTTTCTTAGAAATAACTAGTTGCTAACTTGTAATGAATATTTTGCTTAAATTAAATTTTTATTTTATCTAGAGATACAGTGGTACCTCGAGTTACGAACTTAATTAGTTCCAGATGACTGTTCGAGTGCCGATACCGAATGAATTTGTCATGATTATGACCAGATCTAGTTCATTACCTTTATAACTTGCTCAGCTATCAAAACTTTGGAGTCCAGTCCCTGGACCAATTATGTACCTCTGTAATCTTTTGACTACCGCCCACAGGATGGGTATGGGGTGCATAATAAACATATTAAACTAACTAACGTTTCAGACTCCGAAAAATACACTTACAAAAGCACTTAAAAAAGTGGACCCTCGCATAGCGCTATTAATCCGTTCCTGAGAGCTCAATGTTATGCGAAATTATCGTTATGCGAATTAATTTTCCCCATAAGAAATAATGGAAATCAAATTAATCCGTGCAAGACACCCAAAAGTATGAAAAAAAAATTTTTTTACCACATGAAATATTAATTTTAATGCACACAAACTGAAGAAGACATGCACAGTTACATGACACTTACCTTTACTGAAGATCTGGTGATGATTGATGGGATGGGAGGAGGGGAGTGTGTTGATGGTCTTAGTGTTTAGAAGGGGAATCCCCTTCCATTAGGACTTGAGGTAGCAAGTCCTTTTCCGGAGTTACTTCCCTTCTTTTAATGCCACTAGGAACAGCTTGAGAGTCACTGGACCTCTGTCGCACAACATATCTGTCCATGGAGGCCTGTACCTCTCATTCTTTTATGACTTTCCTAAAATGCTTCACAACATTGTTAGTGTAATAGTCACCAGCACGGCTTGCAATAGCTGTGCGAGGGTGATTTTCATCAAAAAAGGTTTGCACTTTAAGCCACATTGCACACATTTCCTTAATCTTTGAAGTAGGCAACTTCTTCAATTTCTCTCTCCCCTCCTCTGGAGCAGTTTCCTCAGGTGTGGCCTCTTACTGTTGAAGATGATCTAGCGGCTCATCAGTGGTTAGTTCTTCATTGTCCTCCTCCACCAACTCTTCCACATCCTCCCCACTAACCTCACCAATATGAGCACTAGTTCCAGGCATTTTTTCCTGTTCACCTGGGTGTTAGTCAACTGTTGTGGGTCGCATCCTGGGGGACAAGATTAAGGACCCCAATGGAAATAAGATACAGTCCTCGATGATGCACTGACTTTCTTGGGTTATCCTGGGTGGCTAACCCTCCGGGATTAATCGTTTCTCGGTAATTGTTTCACGTTAAGCCACACCAACAGCACTCTCTCCACATCTTCGAGTAATACAGTTGATGGTGGTGCAGCAACAACAACAGCTGACTGTGGTGCAGCAACAGCTGACCATGGTGCAGCAGCAGCTGTGGTGCAGCAGCAGCTGTGTGCAGCAACAGCTGACCATGGTGCAGTAGCAGCTGTGGTGCAGCAGCAGCTGTGTGCAGCAACAGCTGACCATGGTGCAGTAGCAGCTGTGGTGCAGCAACAGCTGACCATGGTGCAGCAGCAGCTGTGGTGCAGCAACAGCTGTGGTGCAGCAACAGCTGTGGTGCAGCAACAGCTGACCATGGTGCAGCAGCAGCTGTGGTGCAGCAACAGCTGACCATGGTGCAGCAGCAGCTGTGGTGCAGCAACAGCTGACCATGGTGCAGCAGCAGCTGTGGTGCAGCAACAGCTGACCATGGTGCAGCAGCAGCTGTGGTGCAGCAACAGCTGACTGGTCCAATAACAGCTGACCATGGTGCAGCAACAGCTGACTGGTCCAATAACAGCTGACCATGGTGCAGCAGCAATTGACTGTGGTACGATAGTATTTATCACCCTTTTTACCACAGGGTTGGCACTAGAAGCTTTTTTTGGGCTTATTTAGCAGTTACAAGCACTATAAATAATGGAATAATACAAAATGTATCGAATGTATGCATGCAACCGGCCACCCTGGCTTGTAAACAATGATGGCAGGGCAGGCGCTCAGGCTGGACGGACAGGCTCGGGACAGGTTCGGGATGAGTCATGTTCAGAAACAGCTGATGGTGGTGCAACAGCAGCTGACCGTGGTGCAGCAGCAGCTGACTGATCCAGCAACAGCTGACTGGTCCAGCAACAGCTGACTGATCCAGCAACAGCTGACTGGTCCAGCAACAGCTGACTGCTCCAGCAACAGCTGAACGTGGTGCAGCAGCAGCTGACTGATCCAGCAACAGCTGACTGGTCCAGCAACAGCTGATCGTGGTGCAGCAGCAGCTGACTGGTCCAGCAACAGCTGATTGTGGTGCAGCAGCAGCTGACTGGTCCAGCAACAGCTGACTGGTCCAGCAACAGCTGATCGTGGTGCAGCAACAGCTGACTGATCCAGCAACAGCTGACTGGTCCAGCAACAACTGATCGTGGTGCAGCAGCAGCTGACTGATCCAGCAACAGTTGACTGGTCCAGCAACAGCTGATCGTGGTGCAGCAGCAGCTGACTGGTCCAGCAACAGCTGACTGGTCCAGCAACAGCTGACTGATCCAGCAACAGCTGATCGTGGTGCAGCAGCAGCTGACTGATCCAGCAACAGCTGACTGGTCCAACAACAGCTGACTGGTCCAGCAACAGCTGATCGTGGTGCAGCAGCAGCTGACTGATCCAGCAACAGCTGACTGGTCCAGCAACAGCTGATCGTGGTGCAGCAGCAGCTGACTGATCCAGCAACAGCTGATCATTGTGCAGCAGCAGCAGCTGACTGATCCAGCAACAGCTGACTGGTCCAGCAACAGCTGATCGTGGTGCAGCAGCAGCTGACTGATCCAGCAACAGCTGATCGTGGTGCAGCAGCAGCTGACTGATCCAGCAACAGCTGACTGGTCCAGCAACAGCTGATCGTGGTGCAGCAGCAGCCGACTGGTCCAGCAACAGCTGACTGGTCCAGCAACAGCTGATTGTGGTGCAGCAGCAGCTGACTGATCCAGCAACAGCTGATCGTGGTGCAGCAGTGGCTGACTGATCCAGCAACAGCTGACTGGTCCAGCAACAGCTGATCGTGGTGCAGCAGCAGCTGACTGATCCAGCAACAGCTGACTGGTCCAGCAACAGCTGATCATGGTGCAGCAGCAGCTGACTGATCCAGCAACAGCTGACTGGTCCAGCAACAGCTG
Organism: Cherax quadricarinatus; assembly: GCF_038502225.1. Taxonomy (NCBI): domain Eukaryota; kingdom Metazoa; phylum Arthropoda; class Malacostraca; order Decapoda; family Parastacidae; genus Cherax; species Cherax quadricarinatus. The sequence goes on along the minus strand of NC_091317.1, from coordinate 30,399,095 downwards.
ATCGTGGTGCAGCAGCAGTTGACTGATCCAGCAACAGCTGACTTGTCCAGCAACAGCTGATCATGGTGTAGCAGCAGCTGACTGATCCAGCAACAGCTGACTGGTCCAGCAACAGCTGACTGTGGTGCAGCAGCAGCTGACTGTGATATGATAGTATTTCTCACCCTTTTTACCACAGGGTTAGCACTAGAAGCTTTCTTGGGGCCCATAGTCACTTATTTTGCTGATGAAATTACCAAAAACACTGTAATAATACGAAATGTTCCGATTGTATGCTTAGATGTTACCGCGGAGGCTGGCTTGTAAACAATGCCACCGGCGGAACATGTGAGGCTGGCTCAGGCCGCACATTAGACGCCTCTCGGACAAATAGCGTTGAGCGAGTTTTTTAGCGGTATGCAAGGCAAAATTTTAGTGATAAAATGTATCGGTATGCGGATTTAACGTTATGTGATGCCAACGGTATGCGAGGGTCTACTGTACTTACATAATTGTTCGAGTTGGGAGCTGTTCGAAACTCGAGGTATCACTGTACAGTTGATACAGCTTACATCCATTCTTTAGGATTCTTAACTAGTTTTTTATTCATAGGACTTTTGTTTGGATATGCTTATGTAATGCAGACAACAGAAACTTACACCATTTGTCTTTTGTATATAAAACATTTTGTTGTTAAATTTTCAGTTACTGCAAAGAGCCTGCGTCTGTTCCTCCACACGAGTGGCCAGATGACATTACTCGGTGGCCAATTTGCCGAAAAAGACTTGCAGCAGTTAAAAAAATCCATACTGCCGAGCATATGGCTTGTGAGGTTATTGGTCACCCGTGCTGTATAGGCATTCATGGAGAGTGTCGAATTACAACGCGGGAGTACTGTAATTTCGTGCGTGGCTACTTCCATGAAGAGGCCACGCTTTGCTCTCAGGTAAAGTGTTTTATTAAAGCAGTAACTTTGTACGTATCTCTTAATATTTCGCGCTGTATAGCCCTTGTGACTTAGCGCTTCTTTTTGATTATAATAATAATAATAATAATCTTAATATTTCGTGTGATACAATGCTTTTTCTGCTCTGCGAGTGGATGGCCCAGTGCAGTTTAAATTGCTCTTAAAATCTGTGTCACCTCAGAATATTTGTGTATAGTCTTTGTTTGCTGCTCATGATGCTGGTTGTCTTTAATCTACTTCAGTTTTGTACATCCTTCATGCAGCCTTCTTTCCTTATGTTCAAACCATCAAAAGTTGCCTCTTATTTTCTAATTTCTTTGCTCTTCTACGTCATACAGTGTAGTTTTCTATTAATTATTTGTTTCCATTTATAAAGAACTTATACAGTGTGTGCTATTTATAATCCTGTTGAATTTCAAGTTGCTGACAAGAAACAGACCTACGAATTTTCTTTTACATTTAGTAGCACATTTGTAGCTCTGTTCAGAAACATTATGTAAAAAGTCTTATCAGTGTTAAGAGTGAGTTTATTGGTAGTCATTCAGGTAGATATCTTTATTAGCACCTTATTAATCCTTAAACTCCAAACGTAGATCTACATTGACGTGCGTCGCGCTCCGACCTTGATTTTCTCCATTTGAAAGCATGTAAAAAAAAGTAGATTTACGTTCGGAGCCCCCACCCCACACGTGAACATAGATCTACGTTTGGACAGCTTAACCCGTAAATGGTCCAAATGTATATATACGTTTTTTCAACATTTGAAAGTATGTAAAAAAAAGTAGATCTTCTTTTTGTTTTTTTACATTTGAAAATGTGTAAAAAAACTTTGATCTACTTTTTTTTTTTTTGTTATACAGTGGTCCCTCAATTATCGTCCTTAATCCGTTCCTGGAAGTGGGACTATTGTCGAAATAGACGATTTTCGAATCAATTTTCCCCATAAGAAATAATGTAAATCTAATTAATTCGTTCCTGACACCCAGAAGTATTAAAACAAAAAAATTTTTTTTACATGAAATATAGATATGGTACATAAACAATACAATGGGACATCATGAATGGAACATTAACAGCATAACAATTACCTTTATTGGCGATTCTTCTTAGTGTATGGAAAACTGGAGGAGGAGAGACATTGAATTACTGTTTGGAAGGGGAATCCCCTTCCATCAGCACCTCAGCTACCAAGTGCTTTTCTGGGGTTACTTCTCTTCTCTGTTCCTTAATGCCACTAGGACCAGCTTGAGACTCACTGGAGTCCTATCTCGCAAAAAACTGTCCAGAGAGCTCTGTTTCTGGCGTCTCTTTAAAACCTCCCTAAAATGGGCCAAGACTCTGTCACCGTACATGTTGCCAACATGGCTTGCAACATCCTTCTCAGGGTGATGTTTCTCCATAAATCTTTCCATCTTACCCCACATTTCAAAAATCTCCTTAATTTCTGAAGAAGGCACCTTCTTCCATCTCTCTTCCTCCTCCTCTGCAGCAAGATTCTGAGCTGCCTTATCACACTGTGTACGCCAGTACGCTTCTTTAATCTTTCAAACCAGCCTTTGCTGGCCTTAAATTCACTCACATCACCACTAGTTGCAGGCAATTTCTTTACCAAATCGTCATGCAACTGCCTAGCCTTTTCACAAATAAGCGACATCATAAAACTATCTCCTGCTAATTGTTTCTCATTTATCCACACCAATAATAACTTCTCAACATCTTTGAGTACTGGTGATCTCATTTTTGTCAGCATATTTACCCCCTTTGCAACAACAGCTTCCTTGATTTCCTTTTTCTTGGCTATGATGGAAGATATGGTTGTACGGGATTTGTTATACATCCTGGCCAGTTCGCCCACACATACACCACTTTCATATTGTTCAATGATGTTTTTCTTAAATTCAGTCATATTTCTCACCTTCTTTGCCAAAGGCTTGGTACTAGGAGCTTTCTTTGGAGCCATGGTAGCTTATTTAGCACTTGCAAACACTAAAATGAATGGAATATTATGAAATATTGTGGGGGGACTGTCGCTCACTGGTAAACAATGGCACACTGGCTGGGAAGGGAGGCCGAGGCGGCTCAGAGCATGAGTGCGCGTCCAGGATGAAGGACAATTAGCGAGTTTCAGACCATTTGCAAGCCAATGTTTTGACGAAATAATGGGACTATTTCCGAAATGGGCTACTTTCAGGCCGGACGATTATTGAGGGACCACTGTACAGTGGTCCTTCGTTTTTCGTAATTAATCCGTTCCTGGAGCCGTTACTATAAATGAAATTTACGATTTACGAATCAATTCTCCCCATAAGAAATAATGTAAATACAATTAATCCGTTCCTGACACCCAGAAGTATTAAAACAAAAAAATTTTTTACATGAAATATACATGTAGTACATAAACAATACAATGGGAAATGATGAATGAAACATTAACAGCATAACACTTACCTTTATTGGAGATTCTTCTTAGTGTATGGGAGACTGGAGGAGGAGGAGAGAGTGGTTTGTTTATAGTTTGGAAGGGGAATCCCCTTCCATCAACACCTCAGGTACCATTTGCTTTTCTGGGGTTGCTTCTCTTCTCTGTTTCTTAATGCCACTAGGACCACCTTGAGAGTCACTGGAGTCCTGTCTCGCAAAATAACTGTGGAGAGAGCTCTGTTTCTGGCATCTCTTTAACACTTCCCTAAAATGGCCTAAGGCTTTGTCACTGTACATGTTGCCAACCTGGCTTGCAACAACCTTGTTAGGGTGATGTTTCTCCATAAAGCTTTCCATCTTACCCCACATAGTAAAAATCTCTTTAATTTCTGAAGAAGGCACCTTCTTCCATCTCTCTTCCTCCTCCTCTGCAGCAAGATTCTGAGCTGCAATGTGTTGCTCTTCCTGCTGAAGCTTTTGCAGCTCCTCAGTGGTGAGCTCTTCATTGTGGTCTTCCACCAATTCTTCCACATCCTCCAAACTCACATCCAACCCCATGGAACTCCCCAGTGCCACAATTGATTTTACAACAGACACAGGCTCATTAGGGTCAGTCCCAAATCCTTCAAAATCCCTCTTGTCGACACAATCTGGCCAGAATTTTCTCCAGGCAGAGTTCAAAGTCCTGGTAGTCACTCCCTCCCAGGCCATACCTATAAGGGTTATGCAGTGGAGGATGCTGAAGTGTTCTCTCCAAAATTCCCTTAGGGTCATGTGAGTGTCTGTGGTCACAGTCAAGCACCTGTGAAACATTGCTTTTGTGTAGAGTTTTTTAAAGTTTGCAATAACCTGCTGGTCCATGGGTTGGAGGAGAGGAGTGGTATTCGGGGGCAAGAACTTTACTGTGATGAACCCAAACTCCTCGAAAATTAGGTCATCCAAGTTTGGAGGATGAGCAGGTGCATTGTCCATTACTAGCAGGCACTTGAGATCCAATTTCTTTTCCAGGAGATACTCCTTCACACTAGGGCCAAACACTTCATTGAACCACTCGACGAAAATTTCCCTCGTGACCCATGTCTTACTATTAGATTTCCAAAACACACACAATTTACTCTTCATAACATTGTTTTTCCTGAACACTCTAGGATTTTCAGAATGGTACACTAGTAATGGCTTCACTTTGAAATCCCCACTAGCATTAGCACAGAACATTAGCGTCAGCCTGTTTTTCATTGGCTTGTGTCCTGGCATTGCCTTTTCCTCTTGTGTAATGAAGGTCCTCTTTGGCATTTTCTTCCAAAAGAGGCCTGTTTCGTCACAATTGAACACTTGTTCAGGTTTCAGTCCTTCAGCCTCAATGTACTCCTGGAATTCATGCACATATTTTTCAGCCGCCTTGTGGTCCGAACTGGCAGCCTCACCATGCCTTACCACACTGTGTATGCCAGTACGGTTCTTAAATCTCTCAAACCAACCTTTGCTGGCCTTAAATTCACTCACTTCACCACTATTTGCAGGCAATTTCTTTACCAAATCTTCATGCAACTGCCTAGCCTTTTCACAAGTAATCGAAGTCATAAGAGTATCTCCTGCTAATTGTTTCTCATTTATCCACACCAATAATAACTTCTCAACCTCTTCCAGTACTGGTGATCTCATTTTTGTCAGCATAGTTACTCCCTTTGCAACAACAGCATCCTTTATTTCCTTTTTCTTGGCCACTATGGAACATAAGGTTGTGTAGGGTTTCTTATACATCCTGGACAGTTTGGCCACACTTGTACCACTTTCATATTGTTCAATGATGGTTTTCTTAAATTCAATCGTATTTCTCACCTTCTTTACCACAGGCTTGGCACTAGGAGCTTTCTTTGGAGCCATGATAGCTTATTTAGTACTTGCAAGCACTAAAATAAATGGAATATTATGAAATATTTCGCTGGAGCACGTGAGGGGACCTTCGCTCACTGGTAAACAATACCAGACTGGCTACCGCCCTGGCTCACGCCATGGGTACGCGTCCCGGACGAACTACGACTCGCGAGTCAACCTATGAAAAGCAAGTCCATGTTTATACGAAAATACCCCTATGATTGGCGAAATTTACGATTGCCGGGAACTACGAAAAGCGGGGGACCACTGTATTTGAAAATATGCAAACAAAACGTAGATCTACTTTTGTAGCACTACACATGTGAACGTAGATCTGCTTGGACCATTTACAGGTTAAGGGTTAACAGCGTTTCTGAGAGAATTCAGATTTGGGTGGGAGATGACAAAAGTTATGTTGTGTACAAGTAGAACAAGTTAAAATTTTTGAGATGCATTTAATAATAATTTAATAATTTCTTTGTTTCTACAAGTACATACACAAGGTATACAGTCGTAGCTGACATCAATGACATACTACTATATAGAAAGCCGCTTGTTATGCAGAGCATTTTGAGCAAATTATGTCCGTTCTGTCCCAGGATGCGACCCACACCAGTCGACTAACACCCAGGTACCCATTTTACTGATGGGGAGCATAGACAACCAGTGTAAGGAAACACGCCCAGTGTTTCTACCTGCACTGGGAATCGAACCCGGATGCTCGCCTTGGGAAGCGAGAGCTTTAGCCACCAGCCCACAGGGCACCATGGCCTGGTGGAAGATCATTGATTTTTTTCTTTTCAATGCACTGGCTATATCCCACTGAGCCAGGGTGACCTAAAAAGAAAAAACAAAAGTTTTCTTTTTACATTTACCAGTACATGTATATATACAAGAGAAGGGTTAATAGCCCCTTGCTCCCAGCATTTTAGTCGCTTCGTATGACACACGTGACGTATGGAGGAAGATTACTTTTCCACTTTTCCCATGGACATCATGATGTATATGAGGAAAACCAGAGGGCCAAGAACACTTTCTTGGGAAACCTCTTTATCAGTGGGTTGCAGTGACGAGGTTATTATACCCTTGATGGACACATTAGTGTCTATTGTTAAGGAGCTTTAAGATATGAAGTGCATAATCTCTGATACAATAATCTTCAAGTTTACAGTGCAGGATGTTATGTCTACTGTATCAAAAGCTTTCTTAAGGTCTGTAAAGAGGCCTTGGGAATATTCATTGTTCTCAAGAGCTGCATAAGTAGGATTTTTATAATTGAATCATTTGTTCTTCTATTTAGACTGAAACCAAACAGGCTGGGGTTGAGCCTTTATTGAATGATGCTAGAAAAGAGTTCAATCTCTTGTAGATTAATTTTATAAAGATTTTTAGGTGGTTCGGACATGTAGAGAGGCTGGAACAAAATAGAATGACTTTGAGAGTGTATAAATCTGTAGTGGAGGGAAGGCGAGGTAGGGGTCGGTCTAGGAAAGGTTGGAGGGAAGGGGGGTAAAGGAAGTTTTGTGTGTGAGGAGCTTGGACTTCCAGCAAGCACACATGAGCATGTTAGATACGAGTGAATGGAGACAAATGGCTTTCAGGACTTGACGTGCTGTTGGAGTGTGAGCAAGGTAACATTTATGAAGGAATTCAGGGAAACTGGCAGGCTGGACTTGAGCCCTGGAGATGGGAAGTACAGTGCCTGCACCCTGAAGGATAGGTGTTAATGTTGCAGATTTATAACTGTAGTGTAAGCACACCTCTGGCAAGACAGTGATGGAGTGATTGATGATGAAAGTTTTTCTTTTTCAGGCCACCCTGCCTTGGTGGGAAACAGCCTATTTGTTAATATTAAAAATAATAATAAAATATGGATAACACTGGCAAGTTGAATATAGGTCTATAGTTATTTACATTGGTTGAGCCTCATCCTTTATGTAATGGGGTAATCCGTGCTATCTTAAGTATTATTGGAATTGAGTTGGTTTCTAATGATGTTTTGAAGACTATTGCAATGGTCGGTGAAAACACATGAGCTGCTCTTTTGAACAGTTGTGGTGGGACTTGTTTTTCAGCAAATTTATTATCAGAGAGACCTCAGTAGGATTAGCTGGAGCCAGATAGAGGGAGTCTGGAAAATTTCCATCTCACTTGAGTATTTGTACTTGTGATTTTGCTAGTAAGACTTCATCCTATGGTAGAGAAGAAATCATTTAATGTGTTGGCTGTCTCAGTAGGCTGAATATGTGGCTCATTGGGGTTTGGAAGAAGACAATATCTCTTGTTTTGATCAATTTCTGAGAACCCAGGATTTGAGTATGTGTGTGTTCCAGATCTTCTTATCACCTCTTATTTCATTGAATCTGCTAGCATAATACAATTTTTTCAACTTCTTTATTAGCTTGGTAAGTACTGACTTATAGCTTTTGGTTTGTTCTTTAGTTAACCCTTTGACTGTTGAGACCCCTGCTCACAAACTTGCTCTCAGTGTTGAAGAATTTGAAAAAAAAAAAAATTCTTATGAAATGATACTCTTTTCCCGATGGTAATGACACCAAGAGCACGAAATTTGATTGAAAACTTACGGAATTACACTCTCGTGAAATTAGCAATCTCGGCGATATTTATGCATTGGTGATTTCGCCCAATTTGAACCCTATTTTCGGCCAATTCCATTGTTCCAGTTGACCAAACTCACAGCTGTTTCTTTAGATCTCCATTTGTTCTATCAATTGAGTACAAGAAACCGCCCATTTACTAATTTCAATTACCCAATAATGTGGTCAGAATTCAGCAATTTGACCAATTTCACACAAATTAAAAAAAATTCCAATTTCAAAATAGGGTCCAGAGTGGACAATGCAGACATTCCTGGCACTAAATAAAATTTTCTCTGTTCATCAGTCATGTCTCCAGGCCCCTATTATATTACTCTTACTTTCTATTTTGAATTTTTATTCGCAGAGAAAATAGAAGTTTTACTGTTATGCAGACTACTGCATTATCGTAATAATTGTATAAATAATGGTGAATGTATATTAGAATGGCTAGTTGAACACTTATTGGACAATGACGTCATTTGTTTACTCTTGAACACGAAACCAATCAAAATCATCTCTATTTCTGTAATATGTCTTCCATTCTATCAAATGAGACCAAGAAAACGAGAATACAACCGTAAATGCTATATGAAAATACACCTCAAAGTTGGCGTTTTAATTCAGAAACATTGGTCGGAGTTTTTTTTTTTTCTCATTATGCATTGCGTGCTACAAGATTTTTTTTTATACCATGCACACTGACCACACAGATCCATTCTCTCACATATGGGCCTACCAGCTTTCTCCCGCTTGATTTGAAGCCGCTAGAATTTTGGAGTATAAATACGTCAAAAACACTGGCTCGTAAGACGTATATATACGTCAGAAGCAGTCAAAGGGTTAATTGAGCCCAATCTGTATTGCTTTTCATATTATTATTATTATAAATATGTTTCTTATGAATGGACCTGAGGATGCTATTGGTTAGCCATGGGCCACCTAGTCTCTTTGCTATGATCTGCTTACTTTTAATAGAACAGTGTCTATTGTAAAGGCTTTATATTTTTTGCCAAAAAACATTGACCCATTTGTCAGTGCCCCTGTCCCTGTCATCAGCAAACTCTCTGTGCCAGTCACTGTAATGTACTGCTGTAGCTGAATATTGATTTATTCTTGGTGTTGCTGTATATTGTTTAACACTGGCTGTCTCCCACTGAGGTAGGGTGATCTGAAAAAGAAGAAACACTCACCATCACTCACTCCATCATTGTCTTGCCAGAGGTGTGCTAGTAACTACACTTCAGATACCCCTCTAAACTGCAAATATCCCCATCCCTCCTTTAGAGTGCAGGCACTGCATTTCCCACCTCCAAGACTCAAGTCCAGATAACCAGCTTTCCTGAATTCCTTCATTTATTTTATTTATTTATTAACAATTTGAGCATACATACAGAGGTACAAAAAAATACAGATAAGAGCAGCATGCCAAAGCCACTTATACTATGCATAGCATTTCGGGCTATGTTACCTTGTTCACATTCCAATAGCACAAGTCATAAAAACCACCTGCCTCCACTCACACGTCTGCTGGATGCCCAAGCCCCTCAGATACAAAACCTCGTGCTCCCCTGCCCTCCAACCTTTCCTAGGATGACTTCTCCCCCGCTCTCTGACCTTTCCTAGGATGAGTCCTACCCCGCCCTCCAACCTTTCCTAGGATGACTTCTCCCCCGCTCTCTGACCTTTCCTAGGATGAATCCTACCCCGCCCTCCAACCTTTCCTAGGATGACTCCTACCCCGTCCTCCAATATTTCACAGGATGATGCCTATCCTGCCCTCCAACGTTTCATAGGATGACTCCTACCCCGCCTTCCAACCTTTCTTAGGATGAATCCTACTCCACCCTCTGACCTTTCCTAGGATGATTCCTACCCCACCCTCTGACCTTTCCTAGGATGAATCCTACCCTCCCCTCTTACCTTTCCTAGGATGATTCCTACCCCACCCTCTGACCTTTCCTAGGATGAATCCTACCCTCCCCTCTTACCTTTCCTAGGATGATTCCTACCCCACCCTCTGACCTTTCCTAGGATGAATCCTACCCTCCCCTTTTACCTTTTCTAGGATAACTCCTATCCTGCCCTCCAACCTTTCCTAGGATGACTCCTACCTCACCTTCCCACCACTACTGATTTATACACCCTCGAAGTCATTCTATTTTGCTCCATCCTCTTTAAATTTCCAAACCACCTCAACAACCCCTCTTCAGCCCTCTGGATAATACTTTTAGTAACCCTGCACGTCCTCCTAATCTCCAAATGACGAATTCTCAGCATAATATCAACACTACACATTGCCCTCAGACATCACATTTCCAATGCCACCAGCCTCCTCCTTACTGCAACATTCACAATCCATGCTTCACACACATGTAAGAATCTTGATACCACTATAGTCTCGTACAGTGCATTGCTCATCTTTTTTTCCCTCATCAGTTTTATGGGTCACCTCATCTGCTGCAGAAAGCAGGAGACTTGTATTCTTAGTCCTTGCCAGTTTGGTTTCAGGTCAAAACACAGTATAAATAATGTAGTACTGAAAATATTTAATTCAATATACACATCCCTAGAAAAGCTTTTAATGCAGTAGATCACATCCTATTACTTAACCCTTTCACTAACTTTTACATAGATCCACACTATTGAAGCAAATGTCATTCATATAGATCTGTTTCAAGCACATTCATATAGATCTGTTTCAAGCACATTCATATAGATTTGTTTCAAGCACATTCATATAGATCTGTTTAAAGCACATATGCTGTGGCAGGTAAATATTGGCCTAGACATAAGAGAATGGGTCTGTGTTGTGAGTGTACACATTATTTAAAAAAGTCCTGCCTCACTCAGTGCATGCTGGGATAAGCAAACCTCTGATCTTGTGTTTGGTTTGAGGTGTTTTCTAGAATGCTTTTTATAATTTTATTAACTGTTTCTTGAGATCATTTGATAGAATGGAAGACATACTGCTGAAATAGAGATGATTTTGGTAGGCTTCAGGACCAGAAGTAACTTGAAATAGGGCTGAAATATGTGAAAATATTTGATTTTTCACGATTTTCCTGAGGAAGGGTAAGGCTTTCTCTACATCCCTGGTCTGTTTTATAGGCTTTTACTAGGTTTGCGTTGATTCTGGGGATGCCCCAAACCATGAACAATCATTCCTGGTTATATTTTATTATTTGAGAAATATGGTTAACCTTTTATTTTTTTGTATTGTGGATTCCAAATGGAGTGCAGGTTTAATATAAGAGAGGCCTGAGGATGTGATTAATGAACAGAGGATAGATTGCTGTAGTTGTTGGAATGCATACAGTGTTAATTTTAGATTCTGTTTTTAAATGAGAATTTGTTGAGTTTTTTGTAAAACTGGTCATATTACAGATTTCTATGCATTGTAAAGTATAGTTTGATAGTTGAATGTGTGGTTTCTTGTGCTCAGTTGATAAAATGGAAGTCACATTAATGAAATAGCTAAGAATATGGTTAAATTGAGCAATGGAATTGGCTTAAAATAAAGACAGTGCATGAAATTGCTGATGAATAAATTGCAACCTGACTGCCAACTTTGCACCTGCATAATTTCTTAAGTATTCCATCAAATTTTGTATTTTTAGTGTCATCATCTTTAGAAAAAGATTTACCACCATTTCAGATTTTTTTTTTTCAAATCTCGACATTGTCAGCACTTAGTTTCGGGGTCCTGAGAGTGAAAGGATTAAACTGGAACATTATGGAAAAAAGAGCCATGCACTCTTCTATATAAAGTCCAACTTGCCCCTTCCCTGTGACAGACTCTAACATATGACTGTAAATGACACATCTTCATCTAATCAACCCATTAACTTTAATATGCTGCAGGCATTGTTCCAGGACCATTCTTGTTTCTCCTTTACTTCAGTGACCTACCAAATGCTTGTCAATAACTTGAATCATTTATATTTATGAATGACACTATATTCATCATTTCCAATACAAATCCTTTTGAGCTCAACAATATAGCCAGTGTTGAACTAGAACTGGATAATCTTGTATAGCCAGAACTAAATCAAAGCTCAGCATTGATAAGATGTTCTATATGGTGTTGGGGAATAAAGCTAAAAATGTTCTTCTAAACATGAAGATGATGCACACATTAAAAGATAAAATGAAGAAGAATTCTTGGGTATTTACTTTGATAAAAAAAAAAAAATCCAACATTTCTTTCTTTCAACACACCGGCCGTATCCCACCGAGGCGGGGTGGCCCAAAAGAAAAAACCAAAGTTTCTCCTTTCAAATTTAGTAATATATACAGGAGAAGGGGTTACTAGCCCCTTGCTCCCGAAAATCCAACATATACCCATGAAAGTTTTCAAAATAGCAGACATTCTTTTCAGAAAATACTGTTTACAGAAACCACACAATTTACTGTGTAATCTACCGTTACCTCACCTATGGTGTGTTCACGTGGGGTTCTACAATAGCAAATCATCTAAAACCCATCATATTCTATTACAATTCCAGACAGCATCCCTTCTCCTTCCCCCACTATTCAAAGACTTGGGTCTATTTGATGTACAACGTACTGTACACTAGGGCCCCATTTATACGGCAGAACACCATTTTTTCCATTTATAAATGATATAAATGCCAGATAACAAGTTTACACTAACATATATTAACTTAGAAATAGAGCTAGACGTTAAAAAACATCAAAAGTAAAATACACACACAGTACACTCATTACTTATCTTAAAATATTTGTAGTCTTAATGTAGGGTGAGAGGTGAGTAGTATTTATTGTAAGAGGTCAGGTATAGTAGGTATGGTGTGGTAAGTGTTTTAGTCATGGCCACCCCACCCACATGTAATATACTACATTTAAAGCGCCCTAGAGCTATAAAATGAACATACAGTACACTCATTACTTACCTTGTAATATCTGTAATCTTAATGTAGGGTGAGAAGTGAGTGAACGAGATAAAATGAATAAATGAGAGAGAGAGAGAAGGAGTAAATGAGAGAGGACAGAGATGTGGAGTATGTAAACAAGCAGATGAACACATCTGGTTATGGTTCATACACGTTCATTTCTATGTTTGTAAGTTTTTTTTTCAGGTACAGGTACACATAAATACAGTTACATAGATTATCATACATAGCAGCATATGCATAGACTACCCAGGGTAACCCAAAAAAATCACAGTGACTTATTTCCATGTTCATGAAGCTTATTCTATTATACAAACACCTTACATTGTGTACAAGTTGTCTCCACATTGGTACAGTAAAATAAGTAAACAGTTACACTCCCATTCTCATGTAAAACACTAGTTGTAGAAGGAATGACTCACTAAGTGAAAGCATATGAAAGGAATAATTTTCTACAGTTACCCCAGTAATATTATTGTGCATACATTTTCTTCGGTGTTGAATTAGAGAAAACATTATTCTTTCTGACACTCAGGGAAGACGACTGGAAAAACATCTCATATTTATGTTAATTTATTCTACTGTGGGGTGTATTTATCATATTTATATGTTACATAGCATGTTTATTATATTTTTTTTATTTTTTTTATTATCACACCGGCCGATTCCCACCAAGGCAGGGTGGCCCGAAAAAGAAAAACTTTCACCATCATTCACTCCATCACTGTCTTGCCAGAAGGGTGCTTTACACTACAGTTTTTAAACTGCAACATTAACACCCCTCCTTCAGAGTGCAGGCACTGTACTTCCCATCTCCAGGACTCAAGTCCGGCCTGCCGGTTTCCCTGAATCCCTTCATAAATGTTACTTTGCTCACACTCCAACAGCACGTCAAGTATTAAAAACCATTTGTCTCCATTCACTCCTATCAAACACGCTCACGCATGCCTGCTGGAAGTCCAAGCCCCTCGCACACAAAACCTCCTTTACCCCCTCCCTCCAACCCTTCCTAGGCCGACCCCTACCCCGCCTTCCTTCCACTACAGACTGATACACTCTTGAAGTCATTCTGTTTCGCTCCATTCTCTCTACATGTCCGAACCACCTCAACAACCCTTCCTCAGCCCTCTGGACAACAGTTTTGGTAATCCCGCACCTCCTCCTAACTTCCAAACTACGAATTCTCTGCATTATATTCACACAACACATTGCCCTCAGACATGACATCTCCACTGCCTCCAGCCTTCTCCTCGCTGCAACATTCATCACCCACGCTTCACACCCATATAAGAGCGTTGGTAAAACTATACTCTCATACATTCCCCTCTTTGCCTCCAAGGACAAAGTTCTTTGTTTCCACAGACTCCTAAGTGCACCACTCACTCTTTTTCCCTCATCAATTCTATGATTCACCTCATCTTTCATAGACCCATCCGCTGACACGTCCACTCCCAAATATCTGAATACGTTCACCTCCTCCATACTCTCTCCCTCCAATCTGATATTCAATCTTTCATCACCTAATCTTTTTGTTATCCTCATAACCTTACTCTTTCCTGTATTCACCTTTAATTTTCTTCTTTTGCACACCCTACCAAATTCATCCACCAATCTCTGCAACTTCTCTTCAGAATCTCCCAAGAGCACAGTGTCATCAGCAAAGAGCAGCTGTGACAACTCCCACTTTGTGTGTGATTCTTTATCTTTTAACTCCACGCCTCTTGCCAAAACCCTCGCATTTACTTCTCTTACAACCCCATCTATAAATATATTAAACAACCACGGTGACATCACACATCCTTGTCTAAGGCCTACTTTTACTGGGAAAAAATTTCCCTCTTTCCTACATACTCTAACTTGAGCCTCACTATCCTCGTAAAAACTCTTCACTGCTTTCAGTAACCTACCTCCTACACCATACACTTGCAACATCTGCCACATTGCCCCCCTATCCACCCTGTCATACGCCTTTTCCAAATCCATAAATGCCACAAAGACCTCTTTAGCCTTATCTAAATACTGTTCACTTATATGTTTCACTGTAAACACCTGGTCCACACACCCCCTACCTTTCCTAAAGCCTCCTTGTTCATCTGCTATCCTATTCTCCGTCTTACTCTTAATTCTTTCAATTATAACTCTACCATACACTTTACCAGGTACACTCAACAGACTTATCCCCCTATAATTTTTGCACTCTCTTTTATCCCCTTTGCCTTTATACAAAGGAACTATGCATGCTCTCTGCCAATCCCTAGGTACCTTACCCTCTTCCATACATTTATTAAATAATTGCACCAACCACTCCAAAACTATATCCCCACCTGCTTTTAACATTTCTATCTTTATCCCATCAATCCCGGCTGCCTTACCCCCTTTCATTTTACCTACTGCCTCACGAACTTCCCCCACACTCACAACTGGCTCTTCCTCACTCCTACAAGATGTTATTCCTCCTTGCCCTATACACGAAATCACAGCTTCCCTATCTTCATCAACATTTAACAATTCCTCAAAATATTCCTTCCATCTTCCCAATACCTCTAACTCTCCATTTAATAACTCTCCTCTCCTATTTTTAACTGACAAATCCATTTGTTCTCTAGGCTTTCTTAACTTGTTAATCTCACTCCAAAACTTTTTCTTATTTTCAACAAAATTTGTTGATAACATCTCACCCACTCTCTCATTTGCTCTCTTTTTACATTGCTTCACCACTCTCTTAACTTCTCTCTTTTTCTCCATATACTCTTCCCTCCTTGCATCACTTCTACTTTGTAAAAACTTCTCATATGCTAACTTTTTCTCCCTTACTACTCTCTTTACATCATCATTCCACCAATCGCTCCTCTTCCCTCCTGCACCCACTTTCCTGTAACCACAAACTTCTGCTGAACACTCTAACACTACATTTTTAAACCTACCCCATACCTCTTCGACCCCATTGCCTATGCTCTCATTAGCCCATCTATCCTCCAATAGCTGTTTATATCTTACCCTAACTGCCTCCTCTTTTAGTTTATAAACCTTCACCTCTCTCTTCCCTGATGCTTCTTTTCTCCTTGTATCCCATCTACCTTTTACTCTCAGTATAGCTACAACTAGAAAGTGATCTGATATATCTGTGGCCCCTCTATAAACATGTACATCCTGAAGTCTACTCAACAGTCTTTTATCTACCAATACATAATCCAACAAACTACTGTCATTTCGCCCTACATCATATCGTGTATACTTATTTATCCTCTTTTTCTTAAAATATGTATTACCTATAACTAAACCCCTTTCTATACAAAGTTCAATCAAAGGGCTCCCATTATCATTTACACCTGGCACCCCAAACTTACCTACCACACCCTCTCTAAAAGTTTCTCCTACTTTAGCATTCAAGTCCCCTACCACAATTACTCTCTCACTTGGTTCAAAGGCTCCTATACATTCACTTAACATCTCCCAAAATCTCTCTCTCTCCTCTGCATTCCTCTCTTCTCCAGGTGCATACACGCTTATTATGACCCACTTCTCGCATCCAACCTTTACTTTAATCCACATAATTCTTGAATTTACACATTCATATTCTCTTTTCTCCTTCCATAACTGATCATTTAACATTACTGCTACCCCTTCCTTTGCTCTAACTCTCTCAGATACTCCAGATTTAATCCCATTTATTTCCCCCCACTGAAACTCTCCTACCCCCTTCAGCTTTGTTTCGCTTAGGGCCAGGACATCCAACTTCTTTTCATTCATAACATCAGCAATCATCTGTTTCTTGTCATCCGCACTACATCCACGCACATTTAAGCAACCCAGTTTTATAAAGTTTTTCTTCTTCTCTTTTTTAGTAATTGTATACAGGAGAAGGGGTTACTAGCCCATTGCTCCCGGCATCTTAGTCGCCTCATACGACACGCATGGCTTACGGAGGAAAGATTCTTTTCCACTTCCCCATGGACAATAGAAGAAATAAAAAAGAACAAGAGCTATTTAGAAAAAAGAGAAAAACCTAGATGTATGTATATATATATATGCATGTGCGTGTCTGTGAAGTGTGACCAAAGTGTAAGTAGGAGTAGCAAGATATCCCTGTTATCTTAGCGTGTTTATGAGACAGAAAAAGAAACCAGCAATCCTACCATCATGCAAAACAGTTACAGGTTTTTGTTTCACAGTCATCTGGCAGGACGGTAGTACTTCCCTGGGTGGTTGCTGTCTACCAACCTACTACCTACATTATTATATAATTATTATATAATTTTGAAAAAATATCATAGATTGATTAATGAAAATGTTTATATTAACAAAATATATGACATTTAATGCACCTCAGAGTGATTATTATTAAATTTTATTTTTACTATCATTATTAATAGGGCATCTTCAAGACTAATAAGACACTGTTAGTAATTTTAATGTGTACCTACAAGCCAGCACAGTAAGTTTATTTAGGTACAGGTACACATAAGTATAATTATCAGATTTTATATAAAATAACTTTAAAACACTTGAAATTTTGGAAAGTTTCCAGACATAATGGAAAAATGTGCTTATGGAGAATGTAAACAAACCAGGTGGTGCGTGGTGACCGTATTAGAAAGTCTGGTGGGAGGAGCCGTATAGCGAGTTTTGGTCAGAATTTGAAATGTCTATATGAGCAGAATGTTGTAAGGTGAAACGCCATAAAGCGGGGCCCTACTGTATGTACTTGCATATATTACTGTGCAGTTCCTGAAGAGTTGTAATAGTCCCCATATGCACAGACTAAATATCTCTTCAGTATTTAACATGTACAACCCAACCCAAGGTACTCTTCGACTTTATGATGGTGCAAAAATAATTGCAGTGGACCCTCGATAATCATAAGGCTCGAAAGTCGTAATTTTCGAAAATCATAACGTTATTTTCGTCAAAACATTGACTCGTGAATCGTTGTTTGACTCGCAAATAGTCATTCGTCTGGGACATGTACACACAGCCCCGAGCTGCCTTACACTCCATTTCCAGCCAGTGTGCCATTATTTATCAGTGAGTGAAGATGATCCCACGAGTTCATATGATACATTCCATATTCCATTCGTTTTAGTGCTTGCAACTGCTAAATAAGTCACCATGGCTCCAAAGAAAGCTTCTAGTGCCAGCCCTTTGGTAAAGAATGTGAGAAACACATATAATTTAAGAAAAAGTTTGTAGAAAAACACAAAGGTGGTGGTGGTAGTGGTAGCAGTTGTGATAGTGGTAGAGGGTGGTAGTGATGATGGTAGAGGGTGGTAGTGATGGTGGTAGAGGGTGGTAGTGATGGTGGTAGAGGGTGGTAGTGGGTGGTAGTGATGGTAGAGGGTGGTAGCAGTTGTGATAATGGTAGAGGGTGGTAGTGGTTGTGACAGTGGTAGAGGGTGGTAGTGATGGTGGTAGAGGGTGGTAGTGATGGTGGTAGAGGGTGGTAGTGATGGTAGAGGGTGGTAGCAGTTGTGATAGTGGTAGAGAGTGGTAGCAGTTGTGATAGTGGTAGAGGGTGGTAGCAGTTGTGATAGTGGTAGAGGGTGGTAGCAGTTGTGATAGTGGTAGAAAGTGGTGGTAGAGGGTGGTAGTGGTTGTGATGGTGGTAGTGGTGGTAGAGGGTGCCTTCTTCAGTGATTCAGGAATTCTACTAACTCCTTCAATGTTGGTGGAGTTATATAGGGCTGCAGAAAACACCGCCGCCTCAGCTGCTGCTTCGCCACCATTATGGATGGCTTATGCTCTCAGTGGCCCTTATACACCCAACAACAACCCCTCACCTCATGTGACATCAATGACTTATTTTATTCATTCTAGAGTATATTCCATGTTTCTATGTTATTACTATTGTTTATTATGTCATATAAGTTGAATTGTGATAGATAAATAAGCCATAGAGTTGATATTAATGTCATATTCTCCAACAATAAACTCGCCTCCCCTCCCTCTGCCACACGCCAACAAAAGTCTTCAGTTTACCTGGAGAGAGTTCCAGGGGTCAACGCCCCCACGGCCCGGTCTGTGACCAGGCCTCCTGGTGGATCAGAGCCTGATCAACCAGGCTGTTACTGCTGGCTGCACGCAAACCAACATACGAGCCACAGCCCGGCTGGTCAGGTACCGACTTTAGGTGCTTGTCCAGTGCCAGCTTGAAGACTGCCAGGGGTTTATTGGTAATCCCCTTTATGTATGCTGGGAGGCAGTTGAACAGTCTCGGGCCCCTGACATTTATTTTATGGTCTCTTAACATGCTAGTGACACCCCTGCTTTTTATTGGGGGGATGTTGCATCATCTGCCAAGTCTTTTGCTTTTGTAGTGAGTGATTTTCGTGTGCAAGTTCGGTACTAGTCCCTCTAGGATTTTCCAGGTGTATATAATCATGTATCTCTCCCGCCTGCGTTCCAGGGAATACAGGTTCAGGAACCTCAAGCGCTCCCAGTAATTGAGGTGTTTTATCTCCGTTATGCACGCCGTGAAGGTTCTCTGTACATTTTCTAGGTCAGCAATTTCACCTGCCTTGAAAGGTGCTGTTAGTGTGCAGCAATATTCCAGCCTAGATAGAACAAGTGTGGTGTTAAATGTTCATTTATACATTTTATTAGTGCTTTACATTTATTTGGCTTTCTTTTCTGCATGTAACTCTATATTTAAGCTAGGGAAGTGACCCCTGAAGTGACCTAGAGTTCTTATGGAGGGGGATTCCCCCTTCCAAACAATAACCTCTCTTCCCTCTCTCCTCCTCCCTGTCTTCCATTCATCAACAACAGCCTTCAATAAAGGTAACTGTCATGTTGAATGTTCATTCTTTTGTGCATGTAAATCTATTGTTATGGTAAAAAAAAATTGTTGTTGATACTTCTGGGTGTCTGGAACGAATTAATTGGATTTACATTATTTCTTATGGGGAAAATGGATTTGCAAATTGTCAATTTCGATAATAGTCATGCTCCCTGGAATGAATTAATTACGAAAAACGAGGGTCCACTGTACTTTGGAAGTGAAACTTAAGATAATTACCCAGCGTGAAGGCGGCAAGTTCATAACTTGTATTCATTTATTTACATTACAATACTGGTACGTATTTAGTTATAGTAATTATTTAATTACTTATTCACTTATTCAGTGACTGTAGTTATTTATGTAAAGTAAATAAATGAATGCAGGTTACAAACTTGCAACCTTCACACTGGATTATTATCTTAAGTTTCAGCTCCAAAATAATTCATATTTGACTTAAGATGGATTCATCGGAATGTAACCCCTCATAAGTCAAGGAGCACTTGTAAATACCCCATACAGATCACAGGACCCACAGTTAGGGACTGCTTACCTGAAGGCTCAAGAAACTTTTTCTCCCAGTAGTTTAAAACACATTGTCAAAAACATCTCTTGAACTTTATGTAATATTTGATTTGGATTGATGTTATTTGATTTGATATAACATTTTAAATGCAATAAATATAAATGTTTATCACGTCTAACACTACTTTTACCACTAGCTTAGTAAACTACTGACTAACCATTTTAATCATAACTATACGGATGATACAAAAATTAGCATGAGTTGCCTCAGTAGAGGACATTGAAAATTTACAAGAGGATATAAGTTAAATTTTTCAGTAGCCATTAGAAAATAACAGTGTTTAATGGTGACAAATTCCAATTGTTTGGCTCCAGGAAAAATTAATAACTCAAAAGAGGGATGGCATACCAGACAGAGGAGGGCTACCCCATAGAACAAAAATAATGTACGTTGTTTTGGGCCATTTTTGAAATGGTATTTTTTTGTATAAAATTAGTCAAATTAATGACTTCTGTGAACTTTATAGTAATAGTTGAATGGGTAGTTTCTTGTGCACAATCAACAGAACAGAGGGCATACTGATAATTTTTTTTTTTTTAATTGGACACTGAGAGTAGTATTAATTTCAGGGTTCTGGACAGGAAAGGATCAAATAAGTTAAACGTTTGAAGACTGGGGGAGTGTGTTGTCTGGCACTGGATTAGGTAATTGTTTGCACAGCAGCTATTTGTCAAGTTATTATTGGTTTTAGGTGATTTGATGTAGTAGATACCCAGGCACAAATACCATAGGTAAGGTAAGGATAGATTAGAGAGTAGTACAGTGTAAGTAATGCTGTTTGAGGTATACAGTAACATATCTTGGAGTGGATGCTTGCTGTTTTGGAGACTTTCTTGGTTATGTGCTGAATGTGGGTATTAAACTTCAAGTTGCAGTCAGGGTGTAGACTTAAGAATTTACCCTCAATGTGTCTTACATGAGGGAACCATTGATCATTATGTTCAGTTGGATATTTGAGGCTGTTTCCAGACATTATGTAGTAGGTTAGTCAATATTGGGAGTGAGTTTTTTGGTAGTCGTCCACGTAGATAATTATAGGAGCTCAGCAATGATGTTGAGAGAAGTTGGATTTGAGTGGGAGATCACAAAAGTTGTCATCTGCAAGCAGAACAAGATATGTTGGGGAGATCATTGATGTATATTGGGAAGAGAAAAGGGCCAAGAGCGCTGCCCTTTGGCATCCCTATGTCAACAGGGTGAGTTGACAAGACTTGCTGATGTGTCTTACTAAGATGAGATTTTACGTATACATATAGTGTTCTAGTTTTAAGATGCAGAAAGTTGTGATCTTTTGTAACGAAAGCTTTCCACAAGTCTATGAAGAGGCCCACAGGATATTCATTATTTTCAAGAACCTTATAAAGCAGTTCAAGAATTTTTATAATTGCAAAATTTGTAATTGTAGGGGAGCCTGAAACCAAATTGGCAAGAGTTGAGTATATTGAGACAATAGGATATTTATTTGATACACAAAGGAGGATATTTTTTTGATACACAAAGGATACTTTTTTGATACACAAAGGATACTTTTTTGATACACAAAGGATACTTTTTTGATTCACAAAGGATACTTTTTTGATACACAAAGGAGACGACCTCAATTAGGTTGCCTCCTTTGTGTATCAGAGTAACTCTTGCTATCTTAAGTATCAGTGAGAAAGTTCAGGTTTCTAATGATTTATTAAGGAAAAGTATAGTAGTGGGTGACAGCACACGAGCTACTTTTTTGTACAGTAGTGGTGGTAAATTAGTTAGGTTTCCTGTCTTTTTTTTTCAGTAAATTTATTATAATTGTGATCTTAGTAGGGTTAGTTGGAGCTAGATAGCGTGAGTTTGGAAAACTTCCAGTAAGTTACTCCCCCACCTGAGCATTTGTAGCAGTTTTGATCCTATAGTAGAGATGAAACCATTTGGTATATTGGCTGTTTCAGCAGGCTGGATTTGAAGTTCATCTGATTTAGTCAAGACTATATCTCTAGTTCTGGGTAATTTTGAGAACCCAGGGTTTCATAGAGGCTTTTCCATGTATTTTTCATCTCTCTGTTTCATGAAACCTGCTAGCATAATAAAGCTGTTTAGACTTCCTTATTAGTTTGGTAAGTACTGACATATATTCTTTGATCTGTTCCTTAGCTATTAAGCCCAGTCTAAACTTTTTCATATTTTTTATCAATGGATCTGAGGAAGCTATATGTTAGCCATGAGCTGTTGAGTCTCTGTTGTGATATATAGTTTTATTAGGACAATATCTATTGCAGAAACTTTGTCTTTTTTTGTGGAAAAAATCTCAACAATTCATTAATTTCCCAGTTGTCAGTATTCTATCTGTGCCAGTCATTGTCACTCAGTGCTGGAATAAAATTTTTAGTGATGTCTCTTCGAGGAAAATATATGAGATATTCCTAGTGTCTTGTGTTGACACAATCACATACAGTGACTGTACAGTAAACCCTCAATATACCAGGCTAATAGTGGAATATGGGTAGCTGATAATGGCACCTGTGGTGGATAGAGAAAAAATTGGTTTGTTCTAATAATAAGAAAAAATGACAGTTTTGTAATTAAGGAACTTTAGTCATTAATTCCATATTGAATGAATATTAGGATTTTATTCTGCATTTCCGAAATCTGTTATATAAAGGCTCGTCATTTCAAGAGCTTACTGCACATACAGAATTATGGATAAAACCAAGACATTGCATAGTGAAGAATTCACATAAAATAAACCTGCATAAACGAAAGAAACCTACAGTTTACATTGATAATACTGTACAGTAGTTTGAATATGTACATATACTTAAGTTGGATATTATATAGTACAGTGGTACCCCGAGTTTTGGCCATAATTCATTCCAGAAGGCTGTTTGAGTGTCATTACCGAACGAATTTGTTCCCATAAGGAATAATGTAAATGAGCTTAGTCAGTTTAAGACCTTCAAAAATACACTTACAAAAGTGCTTACAATAATACACTTACATAATTGTTTGAGTTGGGAGCTGTGTTATACTTGGGGTACCACTGTATAGGCAGTGATCTTTAATATTTTAAGTTTAATTAACATTTTGCAATCTTGCTTCTGTGAAGCTGTTCCATATTTTGAACCTCTTGTCTTTATAGTCATGCATAAACTTAGACTTACACAGGTCAAGATAAATTTATTTCTTGTGTTCCATACTTCTAAGAAAAATCTTTAGTCAGGGTTAAAACTGGAATTTAGAATTCTGATGGTATAGGGTGCATGAGGAAGTGGGCTGTGGTACTCCTCTCATCATTTACTATATATATTTTTCTTTACTTTTGAATATGTAGTTTATATTGTGATCACTCTTGACATCGAGGGTTGGAAATATAAACACAAATGCAGTATAATGTGATCCTTTATTGACAACGTTTCACCCACACAGTGGGCTTTTTCAAGTCACACACGGATCTACCTGGGGTTGGAAGGTACGAGAGTATTTATAGTCATGTTCAGAATGTCGAGGTCAGGTGGAGAATGCTGCATCTGATGATCTACCGGGTGGGGTTATAGAGTCTTGGGTGGCTTGGCAGGGGTATTGGACAAGTTGTAGACCTTCTGCAGTGTTCTATGTTCTTATGTGGGATAGCGATGAAGAAGTTTCTTGGCGAGTGGTTCAGCTATGTTATAGAAGCCATTGTTCTGGTTGAAATTGTTGGTTATAGAGATAAGCGATGATTCCAGGATTCTTCGGTATTGAGTGTTGTCTTCTGTGGCTATAAGTCTTGAGTTTCTGTAGTTAATTAAATGGTTGTGTGAATTGCGATGTTGTACACAGGCATTCCTTGTATCGTCAGTCCTGCTTGCATATTGGTGTTCTGAAATGCGTGTTTGGAGGGTTACAGAGTGCTGTTGAATGTAGTGTTACACTGTATTACAACATATTTTTTTAAGTTGGGTAATGACTGTGCTAAATAATTAATAATTTAGTAAATGTTTGAGGTAAGTATTAAATTATGTTGCTATTGTGATTCTAAGTTTTATAATATTTTCACAAAGAAAATATTTGAAGAAAATGCATTTTTGTACAGGGTGGTTTAATATGTTATAAAATATCATATTTTATCATCTACAGGTTTCCTGCTTGAATAATGTGTGTGGTATGATACCATTTCACAACCCTGATGTTCCAGACCAGTTTTATAGATTGTGGACATCTTTATTTATTCATGCAGGGTAAGAGATTGTTCACTGTTTTAGGATATACACTTTTCTTATTCAGAAGATTGAAGGTAGCAAGTTACACTGAATGACCAGCGTCTGTAACACAAGTTGTCACTTTATTACTATAGTCAGGGAAGACTTTTCATTATGTTTTTAATCATATCTGTAGAGACAGACTGCTAGTATGAAGGCCACTATGGATAGTGCTCTCCCTGGGTATGAAAATGGCTGTGCCACAGAGTTTATAAATTGTTATAGTACACATGGTAGACCTTGAATATTAGGAGTCTTTCTTGTGTATGCTGAAGGAAAATGGGCATTAATACTGGTTATTTTTCAGAATTCTTCACCTGGTCATCTCGGTAGTACTTCAATACTACCTTATGCGAGATGTTGAGAAGCTAGCTGGCCCTGTGCGGATCGGAGTCATCTACATAGTTTCAGGCATCGCAGGCAATCTGGCCTCTGCAATTTTCGTCCCGTATCGGGCAGAAGTTGGTCCCTCTGGCTCTCAGTTTGGACTGTTGGCATGTGTGTTTGTGGAATTCATCAATTCGTGGCAGATGATGAGAAACCCATGGAGGGTGCTGGCCAAACTGGTGGTCATGACATTGACTTTCTTCTTGGTGGGGCTCTTACCCTGGGTGGACAACTATGCCCACATATTTGGCTTCATCTTCGGGTTCCTGCTTTCTTATGCACTGCTACCGTTCGTGTCGTTTGGTCCATACGACAAGCGAAGGAAGGTGTTGCTCATCTGGGTGTGTCTGGTGGCCGTGGTGGTGATGCTCACAGCGCTTATAATACTCTTCTATGTCACGCCCATATACGAGTGCAAGATCTGCGAATACCTTAACTGCATCCCATTAACACGGGACTTTTGTGCAGAGCAGAACATCAATTTCAACAAGAAGTTGGATATTATATGAAAGGCTGATGCTTGTTTGGGCAGCATCTGCTATCAGTCAACGGTCACCGACGTGCCAACATTTCTAGTAATATAACCAGTGTAATTATTACCATATGTTATACAAGTGATCACTGCTGTTATGGTCATTTTCTAGTTTCATACTCGGGGAAATATGGGATACACCAATGCCTATTTTGGCCCACGTGTTTTAAGGGCTAAACTAGCATCAGTCAGATGAACAAATTAGTATTAGCCTGTTATGAACAAGAATTACATATATGTCACATGTTCATGTCCTTATGCCTTGTATGTCTTTTATATGAAAAGTAATCTTGAAATTAAAGTTTATCTCAAACAAATAGGTAAGTAATACATACATAACACTTCCACATACTGTATAACCATTAAAGTTTATTTCAATGAGTATCTTATACAGTTTGTTTGCTTGCACTGGCTAAATCATTACTTGTAAACCATTCAGTACTAGCAGTCATGATAACTAATCAAATTAGTAGACAAAATGTAAGTGGTAACTTTGACATGTGTCGTGTCTACATACATTCATGATTGCAGTAATAAACCTAAACCCCTTTGATATATGAATAGATTTAAAGTACATATAAGAGTATCTTGTTCACAACTGGCATTGATACTAGTTTGTTGATAGCCTATCTTGATGTGGCATTGCTTGTCACACCAGAACACAGAATAGCGAGGATACATGGGCAGTTGTACTAAGGACAATGGGCCACAATTCTGAAATACCACACGAGACATAACAAAGAAAAGCCAGTGAGAGTGCTCGGCAAGTTTTTGAAGACACGTAGAATACTGAAAACACCGCTCAATTACCTGAGGACAAATCTCCAGTGGACTTCCATAGTTGCGGCCCAACAAACTGGAGAGTGAAAGATGCAACAAAAAATCCTCTCATTCTAATGTCTCAGATCTGTTGTTATTTGTTGTTGTTGTTATTATTTTTAATGTTTTTCTTATTTTTTATTTATTATTATTATTATCATTTATTATCATTATCATTTATTATCATTATTATTTATTATTATTATTATTATTATTATTATTATTATTATTATTATTATTATTATTATTATCATCATTGAAGTTATGATGGTATATGAAAATAAAAAGTGTAGGTTAGGATACCCACTGATTTTCTCGATAATTGAATCCCATATGCATAGTGTTAAGAATTTTTTTTTTTTTTTGTACCATTTTTGTGGCCCTTATGTGTGGGTAATTTTGAGTGGTGTGGTTCTCTCACTCTCCACTCCAGCAAGTGTGATTGGGGGAGGCATTACAGGGGTGCAGTCAGTCGCATCTGCTTCCAGTCATCACATTCATCCTTTGTATTCATCATTTGCTCATTTTAATAAGCTCATTGTATATCATTAAATATGATTGCAATTACGTGTGCAGATGATTAATACATATCTTGATTTGTTTGTTAGAATCAATGTACATCTTTGTGCATTGACTAGAATCCTTCAAGTTTTTATATTGTTCAACTTTGAGTTATTGGTGGCTAAAAATGTGTTAAACAGTAGCGGAACAATAAACATCTTCGTGGATGCCACCTCAGTGAGGCATTCAGTGTGGAAGGAACACTATTGCCTGTGGTAAAAAAGTTAATCAAATCCACTTAAGTTGAGATACTAGTTTTTAATTGCTAATAAAAGAAAAATATGTTTCTGAAAATAAAGCTGAAGTTTCTTACATTGTAGCACTTCACAGAGAGAGCTACAAAATTTACTTTTAATGGAAAAATATTTAATGTAAAAATGTTTTGCTGAATTATGTACAGTACTGTACATAAGCAATTTCAGCAGTATACTTTATTTAGGAATATATCATTTGTCATGAGTATAAGAAGTATTACATAATGCTTTATATTATTGTCTTTATAAACAGTTTGTAAAAATAGAAACCTTTTATTTATACAGTGAAGAAATTGTGATATAAGAATTACCACAGGTAAAATAGTTATATCATCTCTGTGAGATGTATTACCCTTGTAGTGGGTTATTGTAAATGATAACTCATGGCAAGGCATGTCTTAATGACTAATAGTTAAAATATTAAATGTCATATGTAATTCTCAATACTTAAGACCCATACTTCCAGTACACATGTAGTTGTGTTTATCTTCTGTTACTGGTTAGCTACATATCCGAAATGACGAAACACCTATCCTGTTTAATTCAATATTTCGTGGCTGACGACCCCTAGAAAAATTGAAGGTAATCGTGCAGAAAGGCTATAGGAGTGAACACGCGGTTGTGGAGCCGTTTACAGCATTGCTGAACACCCCACAGCTGTGCATAATGTTCACAGATAAGTCTGATAAGTGGATTGTGACTGTGTGTACAGTAATATTCCATGGGCATAAAGACTGAACTGCTAAAGAATCTTTTTGAGAGCAGCATGAAATTTGATTTAGAACTTGGGAGTTGTTTGTGTCAGTTGCTCAATACAAGTAGCACTAAGAACACACTTTGAGTAAATACCACACACACTCTCAATTAATTCTATCCAAATTTTCTTGTTGTCTTCTTAAAATTCTTGGTCACTGAGTCCATACTGCACTTTCTACTTATCACTTGAAGTAAGTGTTTTTTTCACTTAAGCATGCTACCAGTGGCATTTAACTTGCATATTGTTGGTCAATATTTCCTGTAAAGGCCCTCACAAGTATCATGGAGCTACATCGTCACAAAAGTAGTTTTCATATCGTCATAATTTCATCATGTAATTTATTTCATCACCTCACTTAGAATGATACTTTGTATGAACATGTGTTGTTATTAGAATGCTCTCATATGTGATAATTTATAACTCATTTCATCATGTCGGTTCTTGATATTTGAATGGGGGGCCCAAAATATATACTGTTGAAGATTACCTGCAATGTGGACATAAAGCTGTGCAACTACAAGACAACTACATAATTTGGTCAGTCATGTATGTTGGTGATGGTTAACTACTTGTTGCATGTTAGAGTATAGGCTCATGATGTGATCAAAAAACATGTACTGGTACTTCACTTATATTTTGCATTTAATACCTTTGAAATGATTTCTCAAGAATGAAATTAGGAAGGTTTGTGAACTCTGTGTTTTTTAAATTATTAATGAAATTTTGTAAAAAAAAAAACAATAAAAAGAAAATTAACATCATGTCTCAGTCTGTATAATTTAACTGATGAAGATAAACATTTCATAATGGAAGACGCAGAAGCCCAATTGGCATGTACAAGAAAATACTCTTGATAGTGTAAGTCATACTCAAAGATTTATATTATTATTGATCACAACATTTGATCAAATATGCCTTCAGCAAAGACAAGACAAGGCTTTAAACTATTTATTATGATTATAGTCACTAATAAAAATTAGTCTGCTTCCTAAGTTAAATTTCTGAAGAAATCGTTTACTTAATGTTAGACTTTGTAAACTAAATTGCAGTTAATGTTATTACTACAGTATTACCATGACACTCTTACTGCTGTACCCAACATAACACCAGTAAGAGTATTACCATAACACTGTTGTACCCAACATAACACTAGTAATTACCATGACACTGTTGTACCCAACATAACACCAGTAAGATAATTACCATGACACTGCTGTATCCAAAATAACACTAACATTATAATTACCATGACACTGCTGTACCCAACATAACACTAGTAATTACCATGACACTGTTGTACCCAACATAACACCAGTAAGAGTATTACCATAACACTGTTGTACCCAACATAACACTAGTAATTACCATGACACTGTTGTACCCAACATAACACCAGTAAGATAATTACCATGACACTGCTGTATCCAAAATAACACTAACGCTCTCGCTTCACACGGTGAGGGCCTGGGTTCGATTCCCAGCCAGAGTAGAAACATTGGACGTGTTTCTTTCCACCTGTTGTCTATGTTCCCCATCAGTAAAATGGGTACCTGGGTGTTAGTCGACTGGTGTGGGTCGCATCCTGGGACACTGACCTAAGGAGGCCTGGTCACAGACCGGGCCGCGGGGGCGTTGACCCCCGGAACTCTCTCCAGATAAACTCCAGATAAACATTATAATTACCATGACACTGCTGTACCCAACATAACACTAGTAATGACACTTGTACTGTTGTACCCAACATAACACCAGTAAGAGTATTACCATAACACTGTTGTACCCAACATAACACTAGTAATTACCATGACACTGTTGTACCCAACATAACACCAGTAAGAGTATTACCATAACACTGTTGTACCCAACATAACACTAGTAATTACCATGACACTGTTGTACCCAACATAACACCAGTAAGATAATTACCATGACACTGCTGTATCCAAAATAACACTAACAATATAATTACCATGACACTGCAGTACCCAACATAACACTAGTAATGACACTTGTACTGTTGTACCCAACATAACACCAGTAAGAGTATTACCATGACACTGCTGTATCTAACATAACACTAGTAAGATAATTATCATGGCACTGCTGTACCCAACATAACACCAGTAAGAGTATTACCATGACACTGCTGTACCCAACATAACACTAGTAATATAATTACCACAACACTGCTGTACCCAACATAACACAAATAAAAGTATTACCATGGCACTGCTGTACCCAGGATAACACCAGTAAGAGTATTACCATGACACTGCTGTATCCAACATAACACTACTAAGATAATTACCATGACACTACTGTACCCAACATAACACCAGTAAGAGTATTACCATAACACTGCTGTACCCAACATAATACCAGTAAGATAATTACCATGACACTGCTGTATCCAACATAACACTAGTAAGATAATTACCATGATACTGCTGTACCCAACATAACACCAGTAAGATAATTACCATGACAGTGCTGTACTCAACACTAGTAAGATAATTGCCATGACACTGTTGTACCCAACATAATACCAGTAAGATCATTACCATGACACTGCTGTATCCAACATTAGTAAGATATTTACCATGACACTGCTGTTCCCAACATAGCACCAGTAAGATAATTACCATGACACTGCTGTACCCAACATAACACTAGGAAGATAATTACCATGACATTGCTGTACCCAACATAATACCAGTAAGATAATTACCATGACACTGCTGTACCCAATATAACACTAGTAAGATAATTACCATGACACTGCTGTACCCAACAACACCAGTAAGATAATTACCATGACACAGTTGTACCCAACATAACACCAGTAAGATAATTACCATGACACTGCTGTACCCAACATAACACTAGTAAGAGTATTACTAATACTCTCATTACTACAGTAATAATTGATGCTCATTCACATCACACTACACCACATTTATTACCACTGTTCACTTTCACTCTCCACTGTTCATCCCCACTCTCCATTGTTCACCACCACTCCACTATTCACTGTTTACCACTACCCTCCTCTGTTCACCACCACTCCCCCCTGTTCACCACTGCTCTCCACTGTTCACCATCATTCTTCACTGTTCACCACCACTCTCCACTGTTTACCATCACTCAACACTTCATCACCACTCAACACTGTTCACCACTCTCCACTGTTCACCACTCAACACTGTTTATCACCACTCAACACTGTTCACCACATTCCACTGCTCACCACCACTCTCCACTGTTCACTACTGAACACTGTTCACCACTCAACAGTTCATCACCACTCAACACTGTTCACCACCGCTCTCCACTGTTCACCACCACTCTCCACTGTTCACCATCACTCTCCACCGTTCATCACCACTCAACACTGTTCACCACCATTCTCCACTGTTCACCACCACTCTCCACTGTTCACCACCACTCAACACTGTTCACCACCACTCTCCACTGTTCATCCCTACTCTCCACTGTTCACCACCACTCAACACTGCTCACCATTCTCCACTGTTCACCACTTTCCACTTCACCACCACTCTCCACTGTTCACCACCACTCTCCATTGTTCACCACTCAACACTGTTCATCCCTACTCTCCACTGTTCACCTCTGCTCACTACCACACCCACTTACCATTACCACTGCTCACCACCACCACTCAACATTCACCACCACCCATCCCCTCACCTCCACTCCTCATCACCACCTCCAGTCACCACTGCCACCTAGTCACTATTACCCCCCCCCTCACCACTACCAACCCCCACTCACTACTACCAGCACCACCTGTACCACTACCTTCACCATCTTTCGTGCTGCTGCTGCCGCTGCTGCTCATAAGTCTTGAATGGTGGAACACTGTGTTAACTTTTATATTAGTATGATTGCAACAATAATTATCATTCAGGGATAACCATCTTACAGTTGCTAAATTATTTTAAAGGCTTATATTTAACAAAGCTTCCATGGTAAGTAGTGGCTTACTCTATATTCAAATACACTTTTAAATACCACATAATGTCAAGATTTTGTCAAATATGGTATTTGTTTGCTTTAAAAATTGGTAATTTAAGAATAATGTGTGCAAATAGCATGCTACCAACAGTACTGAGGAAACAAGATGGGATGCAGAGCAAGGTGTTAATGGGACAGTGTTGCTCTGTGTAGAGCTTGGTAAAGCTTTTTAACTCTACACACAAAAAGTTGTCCCCATATAATCTTGTTCTACAATGTTCGTCTTGTCTTCAAGAATGTGTGTAATTGTTAGTAAACAAGTAGTTCAACCATTCTCCATTATGCTGTGCTGGCCAAATTTTGGCCTCCTAAAGTAGGGGAGTGAGATGTTGTAGCGCGCAAGAGAGCTGTGTGTTTGACGGAAGACACTCGGACACTCCCCTTGCTCAGTAGTTGACTTGCCTATCTCCTTAAGTCAACTCTCAGGCAAATTTAGGGAATCTTCCCTTCTGCTAAGCCTTTGAAATGTCCTTGACTATGTTTGTACTCTTCTTATGTTTAGCCGAGGCAGTGAAGCAACTTCCAAATTAACTGTGATTTGTAGTGCAGAATATCCTCTGATTTTAAGCTGTATTTCTACCCCTTTTTTTAATTTTTTAGTACATAGTTTTGAGAATTTTGGTTTTGTCTTGCATTGATAATGTATCACATAATGTAATCCTACGGAATATTTTGGACATCACCAATGCTCGTTTAATTATTAAAGCATTTTATACATAAGTCATTTATAAAGTACACCACAACAGGCTAAAGTTTTATCTGTGTACAGGCACATTTATCCATCCTATCCAGTCCCTGGACCTACCCTTCCTTTCTTACCTGTCCAGCCCCTGGACCTACCCTTCCTTTCTTACCTGTCCAGCCCCTGGACCTACCCTTCCTTTCTTACCTGTCCAGCCCCTGGACCTACCCTTCCTTTCTTACCTGTCCAGCCCCTGGACCTACCCTTCCTTTCTTACCTGTCCAGCCCCTGGACCTACCCTTCCTTTCTTACCTGTCCAGCCCCTGGACCTACCCTTCCTTTCTTACCTGTCCAGCCCCTGGACCTACCTTTCCTCTATCCTGCCTATCCAGCTGATGGACCTACCCTTCCTCTCCTACCTGTCCAGCCCTTAAACCTACCATACCTACCTAGCCCTGAGACATCTCAACCACATCTATCCAGTCCCTAGTTTTCTCTTTACCACCTATTCAGCTGCTGGGTTTCTTTGTTACATCTATCCAGTCCCCAGACCTCTCTCTCTTACCATACATATTGAGCCTCTGGACCTATCCCTCTACCTAATCTATCCTGACCCTGGACCCACTATCCCTCTACCAGATCTACTCTGACCCTGAACTCACTATTTCTCTAGAAAATATGTGTACCCCTGGGACTATCTCCCTACTAAATTTATCCAGAACTTGGACCTTTTTCTACCAGACCTATTCAGCTCATTGGCCTAATATCCTTTCTGTCAAACCAATTCTGACCCTGAATCGACTATTCTTTTTCAAGACAAATCCAGCCCCTGGACATACTCTCTCTACTATACCTATATATAGTCCCTACATACCTATTTAGCTCTTGGAGCTCCTTCCCTAACATGCTTATCCAGCTCCTGGACCTACTACCTAATTGTCACCCTCATTTTTGAACCATTCAACATCTCCTCAATCTCTTTCATGCACACACATTGCTATCCAGCATACTTTATTATTTTTGGTGTGCTGTCCCTTGTTAACTTGTGGGAACATTTTTCTCTCTTCCATGGTTGTGGGAGTATTCAAAACCTCTCTCTCTCTCTCTCTCTTTTGTTTTTAAGAACATTATTTTAACCCCAATGGATCCACTTTTATAAAAAAAATTGTGAGGATTAAATAGAATGATAGAAAACAGAATGCTCTTGACTCTACTGATACTGAAGGCTGTTGACCCTGTCAATACTGAAGATTGTTGACCCTGTCAATACTGAAGATTGTTGACCCTGTCAATACTGAAGATTGTTGACCCTGTCAATACTGAAGATTGTTGACCCTGTCAATACTGAAGATTGTTGACCCTGTCAATACTGAAGATTGTTGACCCTGTCAATACTGAAGATTGTTGACCCTGTCAATACTGAAGATTGTTGACCCTGTCAATACTGAAGATTGTTGACCCTGTCAATACTGAAGATTGTTGACCCTGTCAATACTGAAGATTGTTGACCCTGTCAATACTGAAGGGTCAGTTTTAACAGCAAATGGAAAAATAAACTTCATACTTTTATATTGTATCTTCACACAATTTTTTTTTTAACTTGGCCATATTAAGTTTATGATTATTGAAACAAAATAATGTAAGATAAATGTCAATATTCATAAACTGTGGGTGATGATCTAAACATCATATAATTTTGTCAGAGGTTTAATATTAGTTGAAGAGTCTCGGATATACTTCCAAGATATTTTTCTTAACATTAACCCTCAAAGTGACACAATTTATTAACTCATTGCACATAGTAATATATGTATACTGTCTTCACCTGCATCAAATATCAGATTAATTACATTTTTTTTTGGATTTCAAGTCATTGCTGATGTGTTTTACAAAACAGTTTGCATTCAAGCACAAAGAAGGCAGAACGTACACGTAAATATCAGAATGTTGAGAATGTTTTTATTGCTGGTATGGATCCCATTTGTGTAAAGTTGTCTATTTTACCTTCAACCCCAATTGCCTTATTATAATTAGTGTAATAAATCATAACATGTTTATCCACTCCTGTCTGTAAAATTCACTTGCAAAGCCAGTCTATGGGAAGGTAGAAGGAAGTGCAGATGTGTAATATTCTATAACTGATCACACTTACATAACACGTCAGTATTTCATCACTATCACATTTTACTGTTTCCTTTTGCAGTTTTTGAGCATTTATTTGAAATGTTACCTTTGTCAGTCAGCAAATAAAATAAAAAATGGGTGGAACTACTGTACTTAATTTTGAAATTATCTTAAATTTTGATGTCAAATTTTATTTAAATGTCATTCAGTGCAGTGTTTATAGAAATCATTGTAAGTGGAAACTATTTCTGCTATGCAGTACAAGAAGTTACCTTGATTTTTTAATGCATATACATTGTGGTAATGATTTTTTATTGTAAAGCTCAACAGGTGAACCAAAACACTGATTAATACACAGGTGCTTCTAATTTATATTTATATATAAATAAGCATGGAAAGATAAAGGCTTGTATTCGTTCTGCGGCTAATTCGAGTACAGTACTGATTAATCTGACCTTTTAAATCCAATACAGTGGTACCTTGACTTACAAGTGCCCCAACTTACGAGTTTTCCAAGTTACGAGCCGTCGCTCGGTCGATTCATTGCTTTGAGTTGCGAGCCAAAATCTGAGTTACGAGTGAGCTTCAGGTATGCCACCACTAATTGCCGCCGTATTTGAAGTAAAATCCAACTCTGTACCCAGAGGAATGTCAGATACTTTGTCCCATCCCATGTGCTCTTCCAAGACATAACTGGAAGGATAATACTCCTACACTAATCCCAGACTGTACTGAGGCACCTCGTCCTTTGTTTGGTTTTCATATAAATCCAGGGAAGAGGTAACCTCCATTTCAATACTCAGAGTTTTTCCAGAAACATTAAGGTGGGTGGAGTAGTGATGGTGGTGGGTGTAGTAGCGATGGTGGTGGGTGTAGTAGCGATGGTGGTGGGTGTAGTAGCGATGGTGGTGGGTGTAGTAGCAATGGTGGTGGGTGTAGTAGTGATGGTGGTGGGTGGAGTAGTGATGGTGGTGGGTGTAGTAGCGATGGTGGTGGGTGTAGTAGCGATGGTGGTGGGTGTAGTAGCGATGGTGGTGGGTGTAGTAGCGATGGTGGTGGGTGTAGTAGCGATGGTGGTGGGTGTAGTAGCGATGGTGGTGGGTGGAGTAGTGATGGTGGTGGGTGTAGTAGCGATGGTGGTGGGTGTAGTAGCGATGGTGGTGGGTGTAGTAGCGATGGTGGTGGGTGTAGTAGCGATGGTGGTGGGTGTAGTAGCGATGGTGGTGGGTGGAGTAGTGATGGTGGTGGGTGTAGTAGTGATGGTGGTGGGTGTAGTAGCGATGGTGGTGGGTGTAGTAGCGATGGTGGTGGGTGTAGTAGAGATGGTGGTGGGTGTAGTAGTGATGGTGGTGGGTGGAGTAGTGATGGTGGTGGGTGTAGTAGCAATGGTGGTGGGTGCAGTAGTGATGGTGGTGGATGTAGTAGTGATGGTGGTGGGTGTAGTAGAGATGGTGGTGGGTGTAGTAGTGATGGTGGTGGGTGTAGTAGCAATGGTGGTGGGTGGAGTAGTGATGGTGGTGGGTGGAGTAGTGATGGTGGTGGGTGGAGTAGTGATGGTGGTGGGTGAAGTAGTGATGGTGGTGGGTGTAGTAGCAATGGTGGTGGGTGGAGTAGTGATGGTGGTGGGTGGAGTAGTGATGGTGGTGGGTGTAGTAGAGATGGTGGTGGGTGGAGTAGTGATGGTGGTGGGTAGAGTAGAGATGGTGGTGGGTGGAGTAGAGATGATGGTGGATGGAGTAGTGAAGGTGGTGGGTGTAGTAGAGATGGTGGTGGGTGGAGTAGAGATGATGGTGGATGGAGTAGTGAAGGTGGTGGGTGTAGTAGAGATGATGGTGGATGGAGTGGTGAAGGTGGTGGGTGTAGTAGAGATGATGGTGGATGGAGTAGAGATGGTGGTGGGTGGAGTAGAGATGATGGTGGATGGAGTAGTGAAGGTGGTGGGTGTAGTAGAGATGGTGGTGGGTGGAGTAGAGATGATGGTGGATGGAGTAGTGATGGTGGTGGGTGTAGTAGCGATGGTGGTGGGTGAAGTAGTGATGGTGGTGGGTGGAGTAGAGATGGTGGTGGGTGGAGTAGTGATGATGGTGGGTGGAGTAGTGATGGTGGTGGGTGGAGTAGTGATGGTGGTGGGTGGAGTAGAGATGGTGGTGGGTGAAGTAGTGATGGTGGTGGGTGGAGTAGAGATGGTGGTGGGTGAAGTAGTGATGATGGTGGGTGGAGTAGTGATGATGGTGGGTGGAGTAGTGATGGTGGTGGGTGGAGTAGTGATGGTGGTGGGTGGAGTAGTGATGGTGGTGGGTGGAGTAGTGATGGTGGTGGGTGGAGTAGAGATGGTGGTGGGTGGAGTAGAGATGGTGGTGGGTGGAGTAGTGATGGTGGTGGGTGGAGTAGTGATGGTGGTGGGTGGAGTAGTGATGGTGGTGGGTGGAGTAGTGATGGTGGTGGGTGGAGTAGAGATGGTGGTGGGTGGAGTAGAGATGGTGGTGGGTGGAGTAGTGATGGTGGTGGGTGGAGTAGAGATGATGGTGGATGGAGTAGTGAAGGTGGTGGGTGAGTATACAATATTTCTTACGTATTTATAAATACATTTTCTTATTTAAAAACTGGTAAAAAAAAATGGGATGTTTTTTTTGGGGGGCTGGAATGGATTAATGGCATTTCAATTAATTTCAGTGAGGAAAATTGATTTGATATAAAAGCAAATTGATTTACAAGCTCGGTCGTGGAATGAATTAAGCTAATAAGTCAAGGTACCACTGTAATTTTTAAAAAATAATGACAACTCTAAAAGTCTCCTTCCTAAAAATGAAATATTACAATGCAAATAAAAATTGTACTTTGTATCTCTTCAGGTATGCCATTTTCTTTACATTTACTTTCACTATTGTACTCCTAACAATGAAATCCCACAAGGATATGGCTTTTTATTGTGAACTTTTTTTAGTTTTAGAAGAGCAGCAGCCTGAAGATATATTGGGGAAGGGGTAAGGGGAAATATAAGGGTGCACATGCAAATTTCACAAACAATTCTTACTGTGTAAATAATTCCACTACAAATCACACGGCCTTAAAGAATTCACGCAAATCACAAGATTGAATAAAAGAGTGACTTTTCTTGCTAATGGGTTTAATTTGCTAGTTTTGTGCAACTCTGAGAAAGCATATGTTGCAGACTGTAATGATATAAACCACATAATATATAATTTTTGCATTCAGTGCTTCCTTATGAAAGCTTGGTTCCTGTCAGTTAAGTTTGGAAACCTTGAACTTCTTACAAGATATGAAATTCATTTTAAACAAAACTGTTAAAATATGAATAACATGATTGCATGAACTTAAGTTTGCATAAGATTTTTGCTAATACTCTTCTCAGTTATTATATATATATATATATATATATATATATATATATATATATATATATATATATATATATATATATATATATATATATATATATATATATATATATATATATATATATATATATATATATATATATATATATATATATATATATATACACTATATATATATATATATATATATATATATACACTATATATATACTATATATATATATATATATATATATATATATATATATATATATATATATATATATATATATATATATATATATATATATATATATATATATATATATATATATATATATAATATATATATACATGCATACATATATATATATATATATATATATATATATATATACACGTATATATATATATACATATACATACACGTATATATATATACATATACACACGTATATATATATATATATATATATAAAATGTGTGGACTTTGTGGAAAATTACAGTATTTAAAATAAAAATCAAAGCATACATGATCTATAAATTACTATTTCTTTTTTCTTCTTGCTCCCCCTCCCTCCCTCCTTCCCTCCCCTCCATCGAATGGAGTGAATACAGCCTTTACTCAGTGCAAGAGATTTGTTGTGTACCCAGAGAATATTTCCTGTTACATGTTTTATTGCTGTAAAGGGCTGCTCGTTCTAAATGCTTGTTCCATTATTTCCCTGTAGTAACACCCTAATTAAGATGACAACCATGAGTCTTTGTGTATTTTACCAAAGATCATCTCTATAGTAATGTAAAACTTTACAATTAAGACTTTTTCTTATTATCAAGTAGTGTATTTGTGATGGATTAACATGTAAAAAGTTACTCATTTGTGACCTATTGGCTAAAGAACTGAAGTTCTTGTTAGGACATGAGGTAAATTAGGTGGACTGCTTCTCTAGGCTGGGTGATGAACTCAAGTTTGCTGTGGTTCACTTGTAACTGCAGAACTAACATAACCAACTGCTACCCAGAAATATAACACTTGAATTTATCAGTGATCTAACAGGAATCTTTAGAATTTTGGCCTGTGCATATTGTCTGACTGTACAGTTTCTGTGTGTATGGTATGATTGTGAGGCAGTTTTTTATGTTTTTGTATAAAAATACAATACCATACGTTTTGAGCACACTCACATGCTTTTTGTATTGAACCAATTACCAAAGAAAATACAACTAAAAATGTATAGATGAAATACTGTAAAACTCCCCAACATAGATTTTTATGAAAATGGGGTGAAAAAACATTTGTGTACTAATAAAATGCTAAAAAAGTTACAACTTTACTTCACCCCATTATTAGAAGCCTATTAATTTTTGTAATAATTTGCAGAATTATATCCTCAAAAAGCTGTGGCCCCTGGACCCATGTATGAAGACCAAAGGTATGTAGTGAGCTGATGTGAATAATTATGGGAGATTCCTCAGTGCTAGTGAAGAGCTCTCCAAGAAACTGGACCTATCCTTTCTTTCCTTGAATCAAACTGGATTGCCTCCCATTCTCCAAAGTGCTCCCACCATGAATTAAATATGTAAATGTATTATTACTACTATCATTATTAGGAAGTGCTAAACCCATTGGAGTCATGCAGTACCTGAGGAATGGTAAGCCATCCAATTTGGCCCAAAGAAGGGAAGATCTGGCTTATTTCCTTGGATCAGGAGCTCCTCATTGGCATCAGTGCACTTCCCTTGAGGGAACAATGTGCTTACTAGACCAGTTCAAGTTTCCTCAACAAAAGTCATGGTAGGATGATAGCTACTGAATTGTTTGAAAAATTTCATTGGTAAAATTGTATTATTATAATCAAAAAAAGAAATGCTAAACCTGCAAGGGTCATACACTGCCACCAGGCAGGGAAGGATGCGGGGTAGCAAGAGGGAGAGGGATGATTATTAGGTCATGGAGTGCAGAGAGGCAGTGGATAGTGCAGGGGTAGAGGGTAGCAAGGGCTGTGAGGATACTAGAGGCATCATCATCATCATCAGAGTTTGTGCAGTAAAGCAGATGCTGTCAAAAAGTCAAAGAGAGAGTCTGGGTTAAAGGAGGGTCCATCAGCAAGAAGGGAAAGTAAAGTAAGGGCAGTAGAGTGATGACGTTGGAGGTAAATTCTGTGTGCTCGTTGATAGAGTAGGCAGTCCAACAGAATGTGGCTAACA
Source organism: Cherax quadricarinatus (assembly GCF_038502225.1). NCBI lineage: Eukaryota > Metazoa > Arthropoda > Malacostraca > Decapoda > Parastacidae > Cherax > Cherax quadricarinatus. The sequence continues at coordinate 30,359,065 of NC_091317.1, read as the reverse complement.
GAAATTGTAACCTGGAAATTCTCACAGAGTGGAACAGGGCACCTCTCCATGAGATACCCATGAGTAAGACGAGTGCAGCCGATGCGAAGACGAGAGAGTAGTCTCCCAACCTCGACACTGATGAAAAGAAGACGGCCAGAAACCTATACTCGGTTTAATAGAAAGTAGTTTATTATGGAGCAGATCAGACCAATGTTGTTACCAACAGGTGCAAAGGTGGGTAGCAATTACAGCAAAATAGTCAATGAATGGAACACCTCTATACGAAACTGGAAGGTCATGTACTGCTGACCGCACAGCAGTGTCTGCCTGTTCATTGCCCTGTACATCAACATGCCTGAGGACCCAACAAAAAGCAATATCTTTGTGCTTGCTAGAGATACAGCATTACCAAAGCTGGATATGAAGAGCCAGGGGATGAGGTGTATCAAATTTTCGTATAGCCTGTAAAACATTAAGGGAGTCTGAAATAACCACAAATGGTGCAACAGGCACAGATGCAATATGGATAAGTGCTATGAGAATGGCATACAATTCAGCCATAAAAATGCTAGCTGAGGATAATAAATGTCCTCACATGACGCTGTCTGGAAACACTGCTGCGAATCCGACGTTGTCAGAAGACTTGGACCCATCGGTGTACACTGCAATGGCATGAAAATGAGACTGGAAGTGGTTGAGAAAAAGAGAGCGAGAGCCCACAGTAGGCAGTTGGGCTTTCGTGCATGGCAGTGGGAAAGAACAGACATGAACCGTTTGAACTTCCCAAGGGGGTAGGGAAAAGTGAGATGTTACACGAACATAAAAAGGTGGTAAATGAAGAAAAGACAAGAGCAAATGTAGGCGAAGAGAAAAGGGATGGAGTAAACAGGAGCGGCGAACAAATAAAGAATGTCTACCTACATCAGTGACTATCCCATATATAGAAGGATTGCAGAGGTCATGAGAGCAAACATAATAGCATGGGCAATGAGCATCACGGCGATTGGATAAGGATGGAATATTCACCTCTGCATGGAGGCTCTCAACCGGTGAAGAGCAAAAAGCACTGAGGCATAAATGTAATCCCTGGTGATGGACGGGATTAAGGCTAGAGAGAGTTGCAGGAGAGGCCACTGAATATATCTGGTCGCCATAATCGAGTTTCGATAAAATTAGGGCTGAATGTAGCCGAAGGAGAGTTCTATGATCAGCCCCTCATGAAAGATGAGCGAGTGTTTTAAGGAGGTTCAGCCGGCTACGACAAGTTGCATTCAGAGAGGTAATGTGAGGTTTTGAGGATAACTTACAGTCAAACAGAAGGCCGAGAAACCTGACTGTATCACGTTCTGGGATACACGAGCCATATAGGTACAATGGGTGATCAGGAGGACAGAACATCTAGTGAAAGTAATTTGGTAAGCTTTAATACTAGAAAGTTTAAACCCATGAGTGGTGGCCCAATTGAAAACACGGTTGACTGCATGCTGGAGTAAAACTGCAATGAGGTGACAGCCAGCACCTGCACAAGCTATAGCGAAGTCAACAACATAGAGCGATGACCAAATGTTGGATGAAAGAATCCATTAATGAGTGCTCAGAACACACTCCTGGGGGACACCTTCAGCTTTTAACCCAAACATGGAAATGCATCGCCTGCCCAGTCTTTTACTTTCGTAGGGAGTGATTTCTGTGTGCAGATTAGGGACCATTCCTTCCAGGATTTTCCAAGTGTAGATTATGATATACAGTGGTCCCTCGCTTTTCGTAGTTCTCGGCAATCGTAAATTTCGCCAATCATAGGGGTATTTTCGTATAAACATGGACTCGCTTTTCATAGGTTGACTCGCGAATAGTAGTTCGTCCGGGACGCGTATGCACGGTGTGAGCCAGGGCGGCCTCCCTACCCAGCCAGTCTGGCATTGTTTACCAGTGAGTGAAGGTCCCCTCAAGTGCTCCTACGAAATATTTCATAATATTCCACTCATTTTAGTGCTTGCAAGTACTAAATAAGCTACCATGGCTCCAAAGAAAGCTCCTAGTGCCAAGCCTGTGGTAAAGAAGGTGAGAAATATATACAGTGACAAAGTCTTGGGCCATTTTAGGGAAGTGTTAAAGAGACGCCAGAAACAGAGCTCTCTCCACAGTTACTTTGCGAGACAGGACTAGAGTAACTTTCAAGGAGGTCCAAGTGGCATTAAGAAACAGAGAAGAGAAGCAATTGGTACCTGAGGTGTTGCTGGAAGGGGATTCCCCTTCCAAACTGTAAACAATCCAATCTCTCTCCTCCTCCAGTCTCCCATACACTAAGAAGAATCTCCAATAAAGGTAAGTGTTATGCTGTTAATGTTTCATTCATCATTTCCCATTGTATTGTTTATGTACTACATGTATATTTCATGTAAAAAATTTTTTTGTTTTAATACTTCTGGGTGTCAGGAACGGATTAATTGTATTTACATTATTTCTTATGGGGAAAACTGATTCGCAAATTGTAAATTTCGTTTATAGTAACGGCTCCAGGAACGGATTAATTACGAAAAACGAGGGACCACTGTATCTCTCTCTCCTGCATTCCAACGTGTACAAGTCAAGAGTGCTTCCAAGTGTTCCCAGTAGTTAAGGTGCTTGACAGAACTTACATGTGCAGTAAAGGTTCTCTGTACACTCTCTATATCTGCAATTTCACCTGCTTTGAATGGAGATGTTAATGTACAGTAGTATTCCAGCCTAGAGAGAACAAAATGATTTGAAAAGGATTAATCAGTGGTTTGGCATCCCTCAATTTGAATGTTCTCATTATCCATCCTATAATTTTCTTTGCACTTGTGATCATGGCACTGTTGTGATCCTTGAAAGTGAGACCCTCAGACATTGCTACTTCCAGGTCCCTTACATTATTTTTCTGCTCTACTGTATGGCCAGAGTTTGTAGTATACTCTGTTCTAGTTATTATCCCCTCTCGTTTTCCATAACGTAGTTGGAATTTGTCCTCATTGAACATCATATTGTTTTCCATTGTCCACTGGAAAACTTTGTTTATATCTTCTTGGAGGTTAACCGTGTTCTCAATAGATGACAGCCTCATGCAGATCCTAGTATCATCTGCAAAGGATAATATGATGCTGTGGGCTACATCTCTGTCTATGTCTGATATGAGGATGAGGAACAGGATGGGGGCAAGTACTATGCCTTGTGGAACAGAGCTCTTCACTATGACAGCCTCCGATTTAACTCTGTTGACCACTATTCTTTGTGTTCGATTGGTTAGGAAGTTGAAGATCCATCTCCCCACTTTGCCAGTTATCCCTTTAGCACGCATTTTGTGAACTGTTACGCCATGATCGCACTTGTCAAACGTTTTTGCAAAGTCTGTGTATATTACATCTGCATTCTGATTTTCTTCCAGTACACCCAAGGCCATATCATAGTGATCCAGTAGTTGTGAGAGGCAGGAGCAACCTGCCCTGAACCCATGTCGCCCTGGATTGTGCAGTTTTTGGGAATCCAGGTGATTTGCAATCCTGCTTCTTAGCACTCTTTTAAAGATTTTTATGATGTGGGACATTAGAGCTATTGGTCTATAGTTCTTAGCTAATGCTTTGCTGCCACCCATATGGAGTGGGGCTATATCCATTGTTTTAAGTGACTGTGGAATTTTACCCATGTCCAAGCTCCTTCTCCATAGTGTACTTAGGGCACATGAGAGGGGTTTCTTGCAGTTCTTAATGAACACAGAGTTCCACGAGTCTGGGCCTGGAGCTGAGTGTATGGGCATCTTGTCAATGGCTTTTTCAAAGTCTATCGGAGTTAGGGTAATGTCGGAAATCTGGCATATATTTATGGAGTTTTGAGGCTCATTCGTGAAGAAATCATTTGTGTCGTCGATTCTCAGACTGATTAGTGGCTCACTAAACACAGAGTCATACTGGGATTTCAGTATTTCACTCATTTCCTTGTTGTCATCTGTGTAAGTCCCATCCTGTCTGAGTAAGGGAAAGATACTAGATGTGGTATTTGCCGTGTTTTTGGTAGTACATGTACGTATATGAAAAGTTGTGTCATATGCCTTCTCAAGGTCAAAAAAGATAATGATAACTGAATGATTATTGGCAAAGGCATTACAGACATACGTACCTAAGCGTAGTAAGGGGTCAATGGTAGAACGGCCCTTGCGAAAGCCATACTGACTAGTGGAGAGACTGCTGAGTGTCTCTAAATACCACATCAAATGTCTCTTTACCAGACGTTCCATCACCTTGCAAACTGCACTGGTAAGAGCAATGGGATGATATTGGAAGGCATCATGTCCCATAGTACCCCAGTTTGCAGCAAGGGAGAACAGTGGCAGATTTCCACAGCTGGGGAAGAACTCCTTATGACCAAATAAGATTAAAGTCATAAGAGGACAGCAAGGGCTGACCACTGTAAATGCTATAGCATAAGAATATGAATGCTGTCAGGCCCAGCTGCCGATGACCAGCAAGCTGAGAGTGTTGCCTCCAGTTCCAGAAGTGTTAAAGGCACATTATAAGATTCTTCTCTGATAGAAGAAAAGTTTAAGGGCTCTAACTCTCTGGGAGACTTTGAGGAATGAAACAAGGGGCACAGATGAAGCCCCTGAGAGATACAGACAAGATGATTACCAATTTCGGAGCCGAGTCAGAGAGTATTTACCACTCAGTTTCCATACTTTTTTCCAGACTGCACTCACAGAGGAAGCAGAAGTGACAGTAGAAACAATCCTTCCAGCAAGTGCGTTTAGCGTCACGGATGACATGGCGAGCAACTGCTCTCTTCTGCTTAAAATCAAGGAGTCTTTCTGTGGTTCCATTGTACCAGTACCTGCCCCATGCAGCACATTTTAAACATATTGCCCATGCACAAGCAGGAGACCACCAAAGCACGCTCTTCTGAGAATGCTTGCTCGAAGTTTGGGGTACAGAATGTGAAGCTGCAATTAAAACTGAGGTCGAGAAGAGGTGTAAATGCTCATTAATGGTGGACAAAGAAGGAACCTCACTAAAAGCAGTTAGATGCGAGTAAAGGTCCCAGTTTGCTCAGTCAAATTGCCAGTGTGGGCTACGAGGAGGTGGTGAATACAAAGGAGAAGTAAAGAGGATTGGAAAATGATCACTGTCATGCAAGTCTGGGAGGACAGACCAAGTGAAGTCTAGTACAGTTGAGGAAGAGCAGACCAAGAGATCGATAAAAGAGAGAGAATGAGTACGAGAATCAAAATGGGTGGAAGCACCCATATTTAAAACATGGAGGGAGAGAGAAGCGAGAAAAGCCTCCAAATGAATGCCACAGGAGTCACAGTGAGACATCCCCCAGAGGAAAAGCTGGGCACTAAAATCGCCAAGTAACAGAAGTGGTGGCAGTAAGGAAGAAACCAGAAATGCAACATCTGGGATAGACAATGCCCGAGGAGAGAGATACAAAGAACAGATTGTATACTACTTATTCAAAAGGATACGGGCTACAATGTAATGCAGTGAAGTATGAACAAAGAGCTGACAGTACGGAATGCCAGTGTGTATAAGAAGTGCACTTTCATTAAAGGATCCGATGAATATAAGAAATCATAGCCTGAGATGGGATGGATAACAGTAAAGCATAATTTGGGTTCTTGTAAACAAACACAAATGGGAAACCTGGGAGAGCAACACCTGAAGCTCACCCCAGTTACCTCTGAGGCTGTGGATATTCCACTGTAAATAAGCCATGATTTGTGACGAGAAAGATACAAAAAATCTGAAGGTAGAGGTATCTATGGACTAGTAGGGTTAGAAAAGTCCACATGTGGAGGCAGTGGAAAATTTTTAACCCTTTGGGGGTTTCAGACGTACTAGTACATCTTACGACCCAGGGTTTTTGACGTACTAGTATGCCTAAATTCTAGCGCCCTCAAATCTAGTGAGAGAAAGCTGGTAGGCCTACATATATAAGAATGGGTCTATGTGGTAAGTGTGCGCAGTATAAAAAATCCTGCAGCACACAGTGCGTAATGAGAAAAAAAACTTTGACCGTGTTTTGGGATTAAAACAGCAACTTTACACTGTATTTTCGTATGGTATTTATTGTTCTATTCTAGTTTTCTTGGTCTCATTTTATAGAATGGAAGACATATTATAGAAATTGAGATGATTTTGACTGGTTTTACCATGAAAAGTACCTTGAAATTGAGCTCAAATTAGCAGAAATGTTCAATTTTTACCAAAGTTCAAAAGTAAACAAATCATGTCAAGCGTCCAATACACATCAACTGGTGAGTCTAATATTCTTTCACAAGTGCGCTGATATTATTTATACTATTTCTACACCAATGCAGTACTCTGCATAACAGTAAATCTTATTTTTTTTGTAAGAATAAAAATTCAAAGTGGAAAGTCAAAGAAATATAAGACGGGCCTGGGGGTGTGACTAACGAACAGAGAACTTGTTATTTTAGTGCTAGGAATGTCTTTCTTGTTTATTCTGAACCCTATTCGGAAATTGGCATCTTTTGAAATTTGTGTGAAATTGGCAAAATTGCTAAATTCTGACCACTTTATTGGATAGTTGAAATCGGTAAATGGGTGGTTTCTTGTACTCATTCGACAGAAAAAAATGGAGTTTTAGCGAAATAGTCATGATTTTTGTCGACTAGTACATTGGAAATGGCCGAAAATAGGGCTCAAAGTGGGCAAAATCGCCGATGCGTAAACATCGTCGAGACCTCTAACTTTGCGAGAGAATAATTCCATAAGTTTTCCATCAAATTTCATACTTTTGGTGTCATTATGATCGGGAAAAGATTCTCTATCTTTTCATAAGACCTCAAAGGGTTAAGTAGCAAAGGATTGGGATGCTGTGAAGAAAGAAGTTGTGCAGACGGAGAAGAGTGACGAGGAGGAACAGGAGGTGGATCAGTATCCATCAATGGTCTAGTCTCCTCAATATAGTCTGAGACAGACAAGGACATTGTATGTGGTACAATATTGGAGATGGAAGAAGGAGGGTGAGTAAAGATCAGGGTGATGATGGACTGTACCAAAGTAGGGGGAACGAAAAGGTAGAGGGAACTGGGGAAGAAGCTTGGGAGGGGACAAGAGAGGAAGCGACCTGGGAGGGGGCAGAAGAGGAAGAAACTTGGGAGGTGACAGGGGAAGAAGGTACTGTATGAGGAGGAGGATGAACCTCCACACTCGTAACAGAGCCAGTTAGTGGTGAAGAACCGGGTACAGAGACTGGGAAGGAAAAATGTGCAGGATGCAGAAGGGAAGGAGGGGTTAAAGGAAATTTTAACAATGGGGATGTTTTGGACTTCAGAGAAGGAGAGAGACAATGGGGAGTAGGTGTTGTATGAGGTCTTGTAGACACAGAAACTTGTGAGTGAGAAGAGGAAGAGATGAGAACAGAATGAAATGCCGAGGTAGGGACCTCTGAGTCCAGGACAGTAAAAGAATTAGAGACGGGTGACTGTGGAAGGGGTGACCACAGAGGAGGCTGCAGAAGTTGAGACCCCAGAGGAGGGGGGATATTTAGTAACTTGAGAATAAGAAATTCGGGGAAGTTTCCCATGGAGGCGTAGACAAGAGACTGCCATAGCACATGACATGAGAGGCCTTCTGCCTCTTTGAGACAACGGATTTCACGCTAGTTTAACCCTTAAACTGTCCAAACGTAGATCTATGTTTACATGCGTATCGCTCCGACCTTGATTTTCCCCATTTGAAAGCAAGTAAAAAACAAAAATGTAGATCTATGTTCGGAGCACTACTCCGACAGTTTAGGGGTTAAGTAAACTTGGCAGTGGTGAGAGTAAGATGGGTGAGCCTTGTGACAATTAAGGTAGACTACAAGACGTATTGGCATGGTCATTGTCACCACAGACTGGGCATTCAGCCATGGACCTGCAATATTTTGCTGGATGACCAAAGTATCAGCACTTTCTACACTGTTGCAGTGTAGGGATCACCTTTTGTACTTGTAAATGGTGTCCCGCAATATATACATAGGACGGAAGTTCATGGCAGTCAAAAGTTAAGCGAGCTACATTGCAAGGGTATTGTCTCCACTCACGGCCAGGAAGGACATAAGTGTCTACCTTGAGGATTAGGTCTTGGAGTTCTAGCTGTTCCAGAATGTCATCGCCACATGTCTGGAAATTCTGTTGGACAATGGTATGGGGCCGAATGGTGTCCCATAACTCAATCACTAGCGCACTCAGCTCACACACTGAGGTCCAGGGTTCAAATCTCCTCTGGTATGGCTGGAAAACATTTGGGATGTGTTTCCATAAGACACCTGCTGTCCCTGTTCACCCATCAATTTAAAATGGGTACCTGGGTGTTAGTCGATTGGTCTGGGTTACATCCTGGGACAAAACTGATCTAATTTGCCTGAAATGCTCAGCATAACAAGGGGCTTTCTATATAGTAGTATGTCATTGATGTCAGCTAGGCCTGCATACCATGTACATGTACTTACAATAAATAAAGATACGTACAGTGGACCCTCGACTAACGCTATTAATCCATTCCTGAGAGCTCATCGTTAGTCAAAATAATCGTTAGTCAAGTTCATTTTCCCCATAAGAAATAATGGAAATCAAATTAATCCATGCAAGACACCCAAAAGTATTGAAAAAAAAAATCTTAACACATGAAATATTAATTTTAATACACACAAACTGAAGAAGACATGCACAGTTACATGACACTTACCTTTATTGAAGATCTGGTGATGATTGATGGGATGGGAAGAGGGGAGTGTGTTGATGGTCTTAGTGTTTAGAAGGGGAATCCCCTTCCATTAGGACTTGAGGTGGCAAGTCCTTTTTCGGGGTTACTTCCCTTCTTTTAATGCCACTAGGACCAGCTTGAGTCACTGGACCTCTGTCGCACAACATATCTGCCCATAGAGGCCTGTACCTCCCGTTCCTTTATGACATTCTTAACGTGTTTCACAACATTGTCAGTGTCACCATTAAACACTTGTTCAGGTTTCAGTCCTTCACTGTCTATGTACTCCTTGAATTCCTGCACATATTTTTCAGCTGCTTTTTGGTCCAAACTGGCAGCCTCACCATGCCTTATCACACTATGTATGCCACTACGATTCTTAAATCTCTCAAACCAACCTTTGCTGGCCTTAAATTCACTCACATCACCACTAGTTGCTGGCATTTTTCTAATTAAATCGTCATTCAACTTCCTAGCCTTTTCACATATGATCGCTTGAGAGATGCTATCTCCTGCTATCTGTTTTTCGTTTATCCATACCAATAACAGTCTCTCAACATCTTCTATCACTTGCGATCTCAGTTTCGAAAACATAGTTGCACCTTTGGCAAGAACAGCTTCCTTGATTGCCGTTTTCTTGGCCACAATAGTAGCGATGGTTGATTGGGGTTTTGTGTACAGCCTGGCCAGCTCGGAGACATGCACTCCACTTTCATACTTAGCAATGATCTCTTTCTTCATATCCATAGTAATTCTCACCCTTTTTGCTGTAGGGTTGGCACTAGAAGCTTTCTTGGGGCCCATGGTGACTTATTTTGCAGGTGCAATCACTAAAAAGGCTGTGATAATATGAAATGTTCCGATTGTATGCTTGGAAGCGACCGCGGTGGCTGGCTGGCTTGTAAGCACTGGACAGAAGTGGACGCGTCTCAGATGGAAGGAATAGTGTTGGTCGAGTTTTTTAGCGCTAATCGAGGCAAAATTTTTGCGATAAAATGTATTGCTAGTCAGATTTATCGTTAATTGATGCCATCGCTGGTCGAGGGTCCACTGTATTATATTATTATTATTATTTTTTTTTTTTCAACAAATCGACCGTCTCCCACCAAGGCAGAGTGACCCATAAAGAAAGAAAATCTCCAAAAAGAAAATACTTTCATCATCATTCAACACTTTCACCTCACACATAATCACTGTTTTTGCAGAGGTGCCCAGAATACAACAGTTTAGAAGTATATACATATAAAAATACACAATATACCCCTCCAAACTGCCAATATCCCAAACCCCTCCTTTAGAGTGCAGGCATTGTATTTCCCATTTCCAGGACTCAAGTCCGGTTATATAAAATAACCGGTTTCCCTGAATCCCTTCACTAAATATTACCCTGCTCACACTTCAACAGTTTGTCAGGTCCCAAATACCATTTGTCTCCATTCACTCCTATCTAACACGCTCACGCACGCTTGCTGGAAGTCCAAACCCCTCACCCACAACACCTCCTTTACCCCCTCCCTCCAACCTTTTTGAGGACGACCCCTACCCCGCCTTCCTTTCCCTACAGATTTATACGCTCTCCATGTCATTCTACTTTGATCCATTCTCTCTAAATGACCAAACCACCTCAACAACCCCTCTTCAGCCCTCTGATTAATACTTTTATTAACTCCACACCTTCTCCTAATTTCCACACTCCGAATTTTATGCATAATATTTGCACCACACATTGCCCTTAGACAGGACATCACTGCCTCCAACCACCTCCTCGCTGCACCTTTTACAACCCAAGCTTCACACCCATATAAGAGTGTTGGTACTACTATACTTTCATACATTCCCTTCTTTGCCTCCATAGATAACATTTTTTGCCTCCACATATACCTCAATGCACCACTCACCTTTTTTCCTTCAACAATTCTATGATTAACCTCATCCTTCATAAATCCATCTGCTGACACGTCAACTTCCAAATATCTGAAAACATTCACTTCTTCCATACTCCTCCTCCCCAACTCGATATCCAATTTTTCTTTATCTAAATCATTTGATACTCTCATCACCTTACTCTTTTCTATGTTCACTACAAGAATTGAAGGAATGATGTTTTTCAATAGTTAAAGGAATAGTATCAATAGTTGTAAGGAGAGAAAGATCGTGAGCTTGGTTAGCATTCTGGACAGTGATGATGTGTGTACTACTCTTGAGAGCATGAAAGGATATATCTCTACCAACATGGTGTAGGAGCGCCTTGCCAATACTATGGTCGGAAAGATAGGGGGGTAGAGAAATCGGTTGTAGAATAAAAAACTTAATCCATTGTGTAAAGGGAGTGCATGACGTGCTGGTTGTTTCTGAGAAGAATGAGAAGGAAGTGAAGAAGTATCATCAGGGAATGGTCTTGGGCATTTAGGTGTGGGACCAGAGTGGGTCCGATGTGGTACGGGTGGGCAATCTGAAAACTGCCGCACCATAGAGGGAGAAGCCAGAAGCATAGTCATAGAAGAGCGGAGGTCAGACATATCGAAGGAGTCAGTCAAAACCCCGGTACCTGAAGCGGGTGATGAAATAGCACCAGCAAGAGGTACAGGGGCATTAGGAATGTCCAAAGAGTAGTCAAATAACGAGGCAGGGCCAAAACAGGGTGTTGTATCAGTAAGGGGCGTGGGGGAGCAGGTTCATGGATTTGGGACTCCATGGTTATGTCACTTCTTTCTTGTTGTTTTGTAGAAAGAAAAGAAAAAAAAGAAAAAAGGGAGGAATAGCTCCTAGGAGGCAAAAAAGGGCAATAAATCCCCCTCCTCGCCCAAGAGGACCCAAGCACCACAAGTAGTGCAGTTTCGGCATGGAACCCATGGCATACCCTACCCTTCATGCCAGTAAACATCATATCTACCATGTCACCTCGGTGGACAAAAGAGAGGGCGGCCGGACACCTGCCACAAAGCATACCTCGTTCAGCCACCACCCCCTGGAATTTGACACGCAGCCTCCAGAGATACACCCGTCACCCTAAGCCACCTCCCGGGAGACAGGAGAGGGATCGGGACACTTCCAGGTGATCTAGATTCCATGGCAGACTACACTACCACCAAGGACCTCAATGGAATGGGATGGACCCTAGTACCCTTCCCCATACTTAGGAACTAGAGTGCCTGTGGGAAGAATCCCAAAGGCTGAAAATAGGAAGGGAATAGGGAGAGGATGAGGAGGAGGAAAGGGAAAAAGGGAGGATGGGATAGAAAAGGAAAAAAGGGAGGATGGTATAAAAAAGGGAAAAAGGGAGGATGGGACAGAAAAGGGGGGGGATTGGGGATTAATTAGGTTTGGTCTTAGGAAGGAGACCAAAAGGTCTAATTCCTCAGACCAAGAGCCTCTTCACCACACCAAGGAGCCCCCCTTGAAGAGGTGGTAAAATTGTAGTTTATTGAACATTTTTAATTTTAAAGTCCCTTGTGGTGAAGGACTCTTGATCCAAGGAATGAGCTTATCTACCATCCCCCCCATCCCTTATTTTGCCCTTAAAATTGGGGATATTTGATATTTCTCTATTCAGTGCCCATTAAGTTGGATTCATTGATGCTAAGAAAGAGCTCTTCATCCAAGCAATTGGAACTACCCTCAACCCTTAATACAAGTTCCTTGATGCCAACAAGGAGCTCTCTTCCCTTCCTTGGATCAACTCTGATTGTCTCCCACTGTGAGTAGGTTATAGGAAGTGTTTACACACCGAAGAGTGAGAGGAGTGTGGAGGAGAGAAATTTTGGGAGGTGCTAAGCAAATGTTTAGGAAATTTTGAAATAAGCAAAATATTGTTGGGGACATAAATGTTACTGGGAGACTGTTGTAGATGGAATAGTAGGTAAGTTTGCAGTACCATGGGAAAATGATAATAGGAGCCTCTAATTGAATTTTGTATAGGAAGAGGCTTGGTAATAGGTAATACTTATTTTAAGAATAAGAGGATAAATAAGTACATGAGATATGATATAGGGTGCAATGACAGCAATTTATTAGACTACGTTAGTAGATACTAAAACAATGATGTGGAATTTTGGATGTACTGTATATGACTCATGAAATCGTAATGACACAATGGATGAATCTTATTGTGGCTAGCTGGCCCAGTGGCTAATGCGACGGTCTGGAGTTTTGAGACTCTCTGATTGCAGGTTCTATCCCCGTCCGTGGTATGGTTTGTACTGTATATGTTTTTAAAGGGGAAACATGTATGTCAGATCATTACTGGATGATAGCTAGCTACAGTGAGATTAACCGGAAGAGCACAAGGAGAATGGTACCAGTGGGTAAGAGGGAAGTAAAAGTGAATTAAGTAAATGGGACAGTTAGGGAAAGATAAAACTATTGAGAGAGGTGAGCCAGAGAGTGCAGGTAATATAAGGGTAAAACAGATATGGGGTATATTTAACAATACAGTGTTAGTGCACAGTAGTGTGTGATAGGAGAGTGGGTGAAGGTGGCAAGAAGAATGATTGATAAAATAAATCATGAATATAATATATGAAAGTAGAGTTAATGTAGAGAAAAAGAAGTTAAAAAAGTGGTGAGGGAGTGAAAAAGGAGAGCCAGTGAGAGAATGTGTGAGGTTCTATCAGCAAATTTTGCCAAGACTATGAAATGGTTCTGGAAGGAGATTATTAATAAACTGAGAAAGCCTGGATAGCAAATTGGCATGGCAGTTAAAAACTTAAAAAGACAGATGGAGGTTATAGCTTGAGGAGCTGCTAAATGTTGAATAAGAAATAAATAGGCAGTGATTTCATATACTGGGCAGGGACAAGTAGGAAAAACATGTTAAAGGAGCAAGGAAAAGCCAGATGTGAGTGTGAGGGAAATGAATGAGGAAGTGGTTAGACTGAAAAGGGGATAGCAGCTGTGACAGATGGGATTAAGATGGAGATGGTAAATGTGAGTGAGGATATAGCACTGGATGGCTGATGTATTTGTTAAATATATGCATTCAAGAAAGGAAGGTACTTATGGACTGGTTAAGAGCATGCATAGGTACTTCGTATAAGGAAAAAAAAAGGACAAGAGAGTAAGAATTATAGAGGAACAAGCCTGTTGAGTATATCTGGTTCAGTTTATGGTAGAATTATCGAAAGTTAGGGGTAAGACAGAGTTGGACCGCAGAGGAATGTAGACCAAGTGTTTACATTGAAGTGTGTAAGTGAACACTGCTTTGGTTAAAAGTAAGGAACTGTGTCACATTTCTGTATTTTGAAAAGATACATGACTGGGTAGACGAGGAAGCAATATAAGAATTATTGCAAATGTATGGGATACATGGTTGGTTACTAAAAGGAGAAAAGAGTTTTTAAGGAGGTAGTGAGACTTAAGTTAGGGTATTCTGGAGAACATTTCCCAGTGAAAGAAGGCCTCAGAAAGGGATGTGTGATGTTACTATGTCTGTTTAACATACTTACAGTTGGAGTTGTACAATAAGTGAATGCTAGATTACAGGGAAAAGGTCGTCTTCTTCTTTCAACGCACCAGCAGCATCCCACTGAGGCGGGGTGGCCCAAAAGATAAAACAAAAGTTTTTCCTTTTAAATTTAGTAATATATACAGGAGAAGGGGTTACTAGCCCCTTGCTTCCGGCAATTTAGTCGCCTCTTATGATACGCATGGCTTACGGAGGAAGAATTCTGTTCCACTTCCCCATGGAGAATTGGGAAAAGGTGTGAGATTAAAAGATAATGAATGGCAGAGAATGTGCATAATTACCCTGTATAAGGAAAATAGAACATGAGAAAATGGAAGAATTATAGAGAGATTAAAAAGCTGAATACAGTGTAACCTCTACTTGCGAGCGCATCCACATGCAAGTTTTTCCAAATACGAGCAGGTGATGGGTCGATTTTTTGCTTCCATATGTGAGCGAAATTTCCATAAGCGAGCAGACCTCAAGGGAGGTTCCTTGACGCTGGTGAGGGGCTCTTGCTGTTGATCTAGGGAATTGGATCTCATTTGTTTGTTGGACTATCTTATTGAAACTTAGGCAATGTGTGATGCAAAGATGCTTCTTAATGTACACCAAAAATGAGAGAAATCGGAGCATAAATAATGGAGTTCATTTCTCAGCAATTAGCCACTCCTTAGCGGTATTTTCGTATGGTTTTTATAGTTGTATTCTCGTTTTCTTTTGGTCTCGTTTGATAGAATGGAAGATATATTACAGATATAGATATGATTTTGATTGCTTTCACAATGAAAAGTATCTTGAAATTGACCTCAACGTAGGAGAAATGTTCAATTCCTTGGCTATGTTCAAGAGTAAACAAATGACATCACTGTCCATTCCAATATGCAGTCGTGAATGAGTTGACATTATTTATACAATTATTGCAATAAGGCAGTAGTCTGCATAACAGTAAATCTTATATTTTTTGCGCGAATAAAAATTACAAATTATTTATATTGTAATAATAATAATAATAATAATAATAATAATAATAATAATAATAATAATAATAATAATAATAATAATAATAATAATAATAATAATAATAATAATAATAATAATAATAATACGTATTATAATAATAATGTACTACTACATAATAATTATAATAACAGACGGCTTCAAAAAGGCCGTCACTAGATGGCCGTGTTTACAACAACAAAGAGGGAGCGGTTGTGGCTGCCTCCACCTGTTACATAATAACATATTTTATTCATTCTAGAGTATATGTCAGGTTTCTCGGTTATTTATATTCTTTATTATTTCATACTAGATGAACTGTGATAGATAAATAAGCCGTAGAGTTGATGATAGCGAAATATTCAAGGAGTACAGTATTTTGTCCTGTCTCCAGGCAAGCACTCGTCGGCCACCAACGCCGCCACATATATAATGACATATTTTATTTATTCTAGAGTATTTATCAGGTTTCTATGTTATTTATATTGTTTGTTATGTCATATTAGATGAACTGTGATAGATAAATAAGCCATATAGATGATATTAGCGAAATTATTCAAGAAGTATTTTGTCCTGTCTCCAGACAAACTCTCGTCCACTGCTGACACCGCCCATACCACTATGTTATTTATATTGTTTATTATGCCATATTAGATGAATTGTGATAGATAAATAAGCTGTAGAGTTGACATTAGTGAAATTATTGAAGTACAGAATTCCACTGGAATGGATTAATTGCATTTCAATTAATTTAAATGAGGAAAATTCACTCTGCAAATGAGCAAATCCAGTTGTGAGCAAGGTCATGGAACAGATTAAACTCGCAAGTAGAGGTTCCACTGTATACCACTTAAAGTTCACAACAGTATTATTATTGAAAAGGTCAGTGGTAAGACAGAAAGTAGGATTGCAGAGAAGCTTGGAGGATTTTGGAAGATTAGGAGATGAGTAGATCAAGAGTTTACCTTGAAGCATAAAACTGAACAGTATTTAGACAAGGGTAAAGAGCTGTTTTTTTATTAATGGATTTAGAAAAAGCATATGACAGGATAAGGAAGCAATATGACATATGTTGCCAATGTATGGGATAGGTGACAGGTTACTTAACCCCTTGACTGTCGAAACCCAAATCCTGAGGTGTCTTCTGGTGTCGAAAATTTTTTGGAAAAAAAAAAAACTTTTCTCGATGGTAATGGCACCAAAAGAACGAAATTTGATGGAAAACTGATGGAATTATGCTCTCGTGAAGTTAGCAACCTCGGTGATATTTACAATTCGGCGATATCGCCCAATTTGAGCCCTATTTTCAGCTAATTCCATTGTTCCAGTCGACCAAACTCATAGCTATTTCTTTAGAACTCCATTTGTTCTATCAATTGAGTACAAGAAACCGCCCATTTACTGATTTCAACTACCCAATAACGTGGTCAGAAATTTGCAATTTGGCCAATTTCACAAAAATAAAAAAATATGCCAAATTCAAAACAGGGTCCAGAATGAACAATGCAGACATTCCTGGCTCTAACATAACATTTTCTTTGTTCATCAGTCATGTCTCCAGGCCCCTCTGATATTACTCTTGCTTTCTATTTTGAATTTTTATTCAAACAAAAAATAGAAGATTTACTGTTATGCACACTACTGCAATATTGTAATAACTGTATAAATAACATCAACCCATTCATGACTGCATATCAGAATGGCTAGTTGGACATTTATTGGACAATGACATCATTTGTTTACTTTTGAACATCGGCAAAAATCAAACATTCCCCTACTTTGAGCTCCATTTCAAGGTTCTTTTCATAGTAAAACCAATCAAGATCACATCTATTTCTATAATATGTTTTCCATTATATCAAATGAGACCACGAAAACGAGAATACATCCATAAATACTATATGAAAATACACCACAAAGTCAGCATTTTAATCCAAAAAAACTGTCGGAGTTTTTTTTTCTCATTATGCACTGCGTGCTGCAGGATTTTTTTTTATATGGTGCACACTGACCACACAGACCCATTCTCTCACATGTGGGCCTACCAGCTTTCTCCTGCTTGATTTGAAGCCGCTAGAATTTTTGAGTATACAGTACATATGTCAAACACGGCGGCTTCTAAGACATATATATATATATGACCAAAACAGTCAAAGGGTTAAAGCAGCAAAGAGGCTTTATAGGGATAGTGAGACTTAGGATATGGAGAGGGAGAGGAACTTTCCCAGTTAGAGTAGGACTTAGACAGGGATGCATGATGTCTCCATGGCTGTTTAACATATTTACAGATGGAGTTGTAAAAGAAGTGAATGCCAGAGTATTGGGAAGAGGTGTGGGATTAAAAGAGATTGGATCTTATACAAAGTGAAAGTTATCATAGTTGTAAAAGAAGTGAATGCCAGAGTATTGGGAAGAGGTGTGGGATTAAAAGAGATTGGATCTTATACAAAGTGAAAGTTATCATAGTTGCTCTCTGCTGATGACAATTCTTTTAGAGGATTCTGAAGACACATTGCAATGGGTGGTAGATAAATTTGAGAGGGTATGTAAAAGAAATAAATTAAAAAGCGAACATAGAAATAAGCAGCGTGATGAGGGTAACAAAAAGTCTAGGCAATGACAGACTGAATATCAGGTTGGAGGGAGAGAGTATGGAGGAAGTGAATGTATTCAGATATCTGGGAGTGGACATGTCACCAGATGGGTCTACGAAAGACGAGGTGAACCACAGAATATACGAGGGGAGAAAGGAATGTATGAGAGAATAGTGGTACCAACACTTTTATGTGGGTGAAGCATGGATTTTGAATGCTACAATGAGGAGGCAGCTAGAGGCAGTGATGTTTAAGAGCAATGTGTAGTGTGAATATCATGCAAGGAATTCAGAGCATAGAACTCAGACAGCAATGTGGGCCAGGTAAAGGAAGCTTTGATTTTTTGGGGCTTGAGCATGTTATGGATGTGCTTTTGGAGTGTGAGTGAGGTACCATGAAGGGTGTTCAGGGAAAACAGGTTATTATATTTTTTTTTTTATTAAGACATCGGCCATTTCCCACCAAGGCAGGGTAGCCTGAAAAAGAAAAACTTTCATCATTATTCACTCCATCACTATCTTGCCAGAGGCATGCTCACACTACAGTTATAAAACTGCAACATTAACCCCTTAACAGTCCAAACATAGATCTACGTTCTCTCACCCAACGCTCTGAATATTTTGGAAAAAAAAAATTAAATCAAGAGGACATTTTTTTACGTGTAATAATTTCAAAAGAAAAATTTGAGTCAGTACTTATGGAGATATTGGGCCGCAAAGTTGGCACTTGTCGCTCACCTGATGGCAACATAACAAAAACGCACAATACCCTGACTGCAACAACACACAAATAACCCGCACATAGGAGGGAGGAGCTCACGATGACGTTTCAGTCGTGACTTTGTAAATGGTCCAAGTCAGACCAAAATGCCATCGTAAGCTCCTCTCTCCTATTTATTTATTTATTTATTTATTAATTTGAACATGATACAGAAAAGTACAAAGGAATAGTTATTAAAGTACAACATGCCAAAGCCCTTTGTATGCAGAGCATTATGGACAGGCTTAAAATTAACTTAAGATTAACTAAGCAATGATATATTCAGTGGTAAAAACATTATTGTAAACAGATAACAATTTAGCACAAATGAGTATTACAAAGACAGGTCATACGGTCATTTACTGTGTTGCTGAGCATTCTGTAGAATGGAGTATTCTGTTAGGTAATGTAATTAAAAAATAACAGTTTGATTGGGTCACAGGTTAGACATTTATGAGATACAATAATGAGAAACATTTATGAGATAAAATTTATGAGATACAATTATTCAGTATTTATATAGTTGTGGGTGAGTAAGTGATTTTTGAGAAGAGACTTGAGTTTATAAACAGACGGTGTTTCTTTTATATTCACAGGTAATGAATTCCAGATTTTAGGGCCTTTTATGTACATTGAGTTTTTGCATAGCGTGAGATGGACACGAGGAACATCAAAGAGTGATCTGTGCCTTGTGTTATGGTCATGTGTTCTGTTGAGGTTGGTAAGGAAACGTTTGAGGGGAGGGTTTATATCAGAGTTAAGTGTTCTATGTATGTAGTAGGTGTAGTAATAAGTATGGATGTTTTGTATGGTGAGTAGGTTTAGAGTTTTGAATACTGGTGGAGTGTGCTCCCTGTAGTGGGAATTTATCATCATTCTGACTGCAGCCTTTTGTTGGGTAATTAGTGGTCTGAGATGGTTTATTGTTGTTGAGCCCCATGCACAAATTCCATAGGTGAGATAGGGGAAAATAAGTGAGTGATACAGGGCCAGGAGGGCTGACTGTGGAACATAGTACCGTATCTTCGATAGTATGCCTACGGTCTTGGAAATTTTTTTGGAAATTTGTCGTATATGTGTTTGAAATTTGAGTCTATTATCAAGGTGGATTCCTAAGAATTTTTCCTCTGTGAGTTTTGTGATAGGTGATCCATTTATCATTATGTTAAGAGGGACATCTGTAGCTCTGTTACCAAACTGAATGAAGTAGGTTTTGTCAATGTTTAGAGTGAGTTTGTTAGTCCTCATCCAGGTAGATATTTTCTGTAATTCGGTATTTACAGTATTGGCTAGCGTGATTGCGCTCGGGTGAGAGAAGACGTATGTAGTGTCATCTGCAAATAGTGTGGGTTTGAGTAGTTGCGATGCATTTGGTAGGTCATTTATGTATATGAGAAAGAGAAGAGGGCCTAGGACACTTCCCTGTGGGACACCAACTGTAATTGGCTGTGTGGAAGAGGGTTACTTGTGTATGGGCAATATGAAGCGCTGCCACTTGCATCAGTGTTGCTGATATACCTTTTTTTCTCATTTTTTTTATTTATATAATTTTTATGTTCTGATAATTACAATTTGCAGTAGTTCTTGTGATTTCATAGCCAATCTTTGTTCTGACACTAATACAGTGAACTCCCGCATACCGTTGGCATCACATAACGTTAAATCCGCATACCGATACATTTTATCGCTAAGATTTTGCCTCGCATACTGCTAAAAACCCGCTCAACGCTATTCGTCCAAGACGCGTCTAATGTACAGCCTGAGCCAGACTCACATGTTCCGCCGGTGGCATTGTTTACCAGCCAGCCTCTGCGGTAACATCCAAGCATACAATTGGAACATTTCGTATTATTACAGTGTTTTTCGTGATTTTATCTGCAAAATAAGTGACCATGGGCCCCAAGAAAGCTTCTAGTGCCAACCCTACAGGAATAAGGGTGAGAATTACTATAGAGATGAAGAAAGATATCATTGCTAAGTATGACAGTGGAGTGCGTGTCTCCGAGCTGGCCAGGTTGTATAGTAAACCCCAATCAACCATCGCTACTATTGTGTCCAACAAAACGGCAATCAAGGAAGCCGTTCTTGCCAAAGGTTCAACTGTGTTTTTGAAACAGAGATCGCAATTGATGGAAGATGTTGAGAGACTCTTATTGGTATGGATAAATGAAAAACAGACAGCAGGAGATAGCATCTCTCAAGTGATCATAAGTGAAAAGGCTAGGAAGTTACATGAGGATTTAATTAAAAAAATGCCTGCAACTAGTGATGATGTGAGTGAATTTAAGGCCAGCAAAGGTTGGTTTGAGAGATTTAAGAAGCGTAGTGGCATACATAGTGTGATAAGGCATGGTGAGGCTGCCAGTTCGGACCACAAAGCAGCTGAAAAATATGTGCAGGAATTCAAGGAGTACATAGACAGTGAAGGACTGAAACCTGAACAAGTGTTTAATTGTGATGAAACAGGCCTGTTTTGGAAGAAAATGCCAAGCAGGACCTACATTACTCAGGAGGAAAAGGCACTCCCAGGACATAAGCCTATGAAAGACAGGCTTACTCTGTTGATGTGTTCCAATGCTAGTGGTGATTGCAAAGTGAAGCCTTTATTAGTGTATCACTCAGAAACTCCCAGAGCGTTCAGGCAAAAGAATATCCTCAAGGCTAATTTGTGTGTGCTGTGGAGGGCAAACAGTAAGGCATGGGTCACTAGGGACTTTTTCTATGACTGGTTACACCAAGCATTTGCCCCCAATGTGAAAGATTACCTAACTGAAAAGAAATTAGACCTTAAGTGCCTCCTGGTGTTAGACAATGCCCCTGGTCATCCTACAGACGTGGCAGAGCGAATTTATGGGGACATGAGCTTCATTAAGGTGAAGTTTTTGCCTCCTAATACCACTCCTCTCCTGCAGCCCATGGACCAGCAGGTTATTGCAAACTTCAAAAAACTGTACACAAAAGCTCTGTTTGAAAGGTGCTTTGTAGTGACCTCAGAAACTCAATTGACTCTAAGAGAGTTTTGGAGAGAGCACTTTAATATCCTCAATTGTGTAAACCTTATAGGTAAGGCTTGGGAGGGAGTGACTAAGAGGACCTTGAACTCTGCTTGGAAGAAACTGTGGCCAGAATGTGTAGACCAAAGGGATTTTGAAGGGTTTGAGGCTAACCCTGGGATTCCTATGCCAGTTGAGGAATCCATTGTGGCATTGGGAAAGTCCTTGGGGTTGGAGGTTAGTGGGGATGATGTGGAAGAGTTGGTGGAGGAGGACAATGAAGAACTAACCACTGATGAGCTGCTAGATCAACTTCAACAGCAAGAGGTCACAACTGAGGAAACTGGTTCGGAGGAGGGGAGAGAGAAATTGAAGAAGTTGCCTACTTCAAAGATTAAGGAAATGTGTGGAATGTGGCTTAAAGTGCAAACCTTTTTTGATGACAATCACCCTAACACAGCTATTGCAAGCCGTGCTGGTGACTATTACACTGACACTGTTGTGAAACACTTTAGGAAAGTCATAAAGGAACGAGAGGTACAGGCCACTATGGACAGATATGTTGTGCGACAGAAGTCCAGTGACTCTGAAGCTGGTCCTAGTGGCATTAAAAGAAGAAGGGAAGTAACCCCAGAAAAGGACTTGACACCTCAAGTCTTAATAGAAGGGGATTCCCCTTCTAAACACTAAGACTCTCTCATCCTCCCATCCCATCAATCATCACCAGATCTTCAATAAAGGTAAGTGTCATGTAACTGTGCATGCCTTTTTCAGTTTGTGTGTATTAAAATTAATATTTCATGTGGTAAAATTTTTTTTTTCATACTTTGGGGTGTCTTGCACGGATTAATTTGATTTCCATTATTTCTTATGGGGAAAATTCATTCGCATAACAATGAGCTCTCAGGAACGGATTAATATTGTTATGCGGGGGTACACTGTATTAGGTACAAAATAGTGCTCAAATAGTCACAAACAGAGTGACAGGTGAACATTTTCACCTACCTTAGTCACACACTAATGTCTAGAAATATATATGTAGTACGTATTTATAGGTCCCAGCAAATTTTGGACACGTGGGAGTATATATAAAACTCCTTGAAGCATGGTGTAAGAGGAGTGTCACTGCACTGTCAGCAGTGGAGTGACATTTGACGATCGTGCACTGCCTTGGATTTATTTGTTTTCACAGTTACACATAAACATGTCTGTCTGTCTGTCTGTCTGTCTGTCTGTCCATCTGTCTGTCTGTCTAGCTCTCTTTTCATTTCTATCTCTCTGCTTGTGTTTCTTTCTGTCTCTCTGCTTCTCTCTCTTTCTGTCTCAGAGAGGGCAACTTGTGAACCAGCAGGTATTACACACAATGCAGAGATGCAGAGCAGTCACGTCTGATTCCTGAACAAAGTGAAAATGTGTATTATTTGCCAGTCATGCTTATTATGCATTATATCTACAAGCACAGCATAGCACTTTGTCTAGATTTTTTTGGGTTATCCTAGGTAATTTACACTATGTATAATTGTATTTATGTGTACCTGGGAGATAAAGAAAAAAAAAAAAAAGGCACAATACCGTGACTGGAACGATACACAAATAACCTGCACATAGAAGAGAGAAGCTCACGACAATGTTTCGGTCCGACTTGGACCATTTACAAAGTCACACTGAGATAGAGGCAGAGATAGACAGAGAAAGAGACAGAGAAAGAGATAGACAGAGAAAGAGACAGAGAAAGAGATAGACAGAGATAGATACAGACAGACAGAGATAGAAACAGCCAATCAGCCAGCCAGCAGGCCAGCCAGCCAGCCTGCCAAACACATACTACACGTTCCAAAATTGTTTCTCTTTACTTAGGGCATAGGTTATAGGGCATTTTGGCAGGATGACACTACCAGTGGTACCAAAACTGAAAGGATGTTGCACAAATGTTGCACATGGGTTATTATCGAGGTTTTTGATATTTCCTCGACCACTTGTGGCCACATCCACCTCAAAGCCACTAAACTCGGGGTCAACATCACTTTCCTCTTAAAAGGGGAGTGTTAATACGACATGACATCAGTGAATCCCTGGTGTTTACCGCGCTGTTTGCTCTAGCTGGAGCTCAATTGAACTGGTGCTCCCACAAGGTACTAAGTGGTCCCAGATTTTTTTAATACTTCATGCACTAAGTGTTAAGACCCATACTATGCTGACCAGGCATTTAAGGCCAATCGTGCTGCCAAATTTGGAGGCAGGAAAAATAAAACATTGATCTACGTTTGGAGCGCTAGCGGCAACAACGTAGATCTACATTTGGACAGTTAAGGGGTTAACACCCCTCCTTCAGAGTGCAGGCACTGTACTTCCCATGTCCAGGACTCAAGTCTGGCCTACTGGAGAACAGGTTAGCTACACTTAAGTCCTGGAGATGAGGAGGCAGGTACCTGCACACCAAAGAAGGATGTGGGAATGTTGCAGCTCAGAGGATCATATCAATTGTAATATATGCATACTTCTGGCAAGACAGCTACTTGAATTAGTGATGGTGAATGTTTTACAATTTTTAGGTTACCCTACCTTGGTGGGAGATGGCTGGAGTATAAAAATCAATGCATCTTCCTGAATTGTTATGTATCCTGTTGGATTATGAAACAGTACAAGGTTCAATTTTAATTCACACAAATAATATAGTACAGTAATGTATTGTTTGGAAATAAATCATTTATTTATTTATTATGTTTATTGGTGTGTAAATTATAACATAATGAAATTTAAGCTTGTTCTTAAAAATCTTTACTGTACTGCATTTATTTTCTATCTACCCAGTTTAAACTACTGTACAATATATGGAAAAACTTGTATATATAGATATACATTGTGCTTTTTTCAGTGTAGTACAGTACTGTACTGTATTTTCTAAAATTAAACATCATTTCTGGTACAGCATTAAGAAATATTTCTAATACATCTGATAAAAAACCTTTAATTATACAACTGTATTTCAATAATGAACACAAAGAGTAAATTAGTATTAAATGTTCATAACACAGTATTAACCAAAGCCAAAAGCTTTGCAAAGTGTGCGACAGTTCTAGTTGGGCGGCCACTCATGCCTTTACCCAGGTAAGGTACTTCATCCTTGTTCTCCATCACACCGGCAATATCCATGTGCATCCAATGATCACATGTAACAAATTCCTGAAACAATATTCTCAGATTATTATAAATCAGTGTCTTTGTGCATTGAGTATTTCATATTTAAACTTTTTTATTCAGGTTCATTTTTCTAAAAAAATATTAAAAAAGCCATTAATTGCATTACCAAGTGACAAAATTGGTAAAATTAATATTGTAGAGTACCTAGGAAATTGTCTTAATATACAGCAGGGAGGTAAGGATCATTTTTAATGCCCTCATTAAAAGCTTTCTTAGATTTTTACAGAGATAAACTCTTACATCAACAGGACTGGTTTAAGGCCAAATGCTTACAAGAGTAATCAGCAGTATGTACAGTACATCATACATGAGAAACAGGCATCCTGCAGGCATAGACCAGATGTACTGTAGTATTAGCAAAAGTACAATATTGTTCTTAAAGAAAACATTCAACAGAATGCTATTTAATTTCTAAAAATGAACTAGAACCTTGCCTTAAGTTAGTTACTCAAGAAATGAACTAATACCTTACCTTAAGAAATGCTGCTGCAGTGCATGAACCACCATCTCGAGAGTGCTTGCCCAAATTATGCACATCAGCCATACCAAAGTCTAATAATGTAAAAAAATACTGCTGCAGAATATGATTTTACATGTGATTACAGCTGATGTGAACAATGATGGGTCACTGACCTAAATGTTTCATCTATGGCACTTGCATTACCTGGAGTATAACTCATGAATAAATATAAAGGTCAGCCATCACTAATCCGGCAATCAGTTATCTGGTTCCATCAGTAATCCGGCACTAATTCTGGATACCATAATTTAAAATTTCTGGGGTCGCCACACCAACCTGCTGCTACTGTTTGGTGGCACTACTTGCTGTATAAGTCATTTCAATTTCTTTTTCTATATTTATTGTTATAACCTGCTCACTTTTAGCCCTAGCCATGGTTCCAATGAATAAAAGAAATGCTTCTCGTTGTGTAAAGCACCTACACCGTACATTGTCCATAAAAGATAAGGTGGCTTTGAAGCCACTATAGGTTGCTATGAGCTCCTGAGTCTCGTGATGTGGGGGAATATGCTTTATTATTATGCTAATAAAACACTATGGCTTATTTACCTTTCACAATTGATCTAATATAACATAATAAACAATATAAATAACATAAAAATATGGTAAATACTCCCAAATGAATAACAGTAATAACAATAACAATAGAGAAGATGTGATAAAAGTACCATCCCTGTCTTGGGGGATTATATTAAGAGAAAACATAGTGTAGTACAGGGCTAACTATGATATACACTCATTTTTGTTGATTATCTCAGAAGTTATTCATATATATCTTAACATAGCAGCATTAATAATGATAGGAATGCAATGAATTTCACAGACAACATAAAAGAACCCCATAAAAGGACTCCAATGGAAAAAGTCACTTTGTCTGACTTTTTTTGGGTTATCCTAGGCTCTTTACACATATGCTGCTATGTGTAATAATCTATGTAATTGTACAGTGGACCCCCAGATTTCATAGTCGTTGGATTTCGTAATATTCAGAAATAGTAATGTTTTTTCATCAAAATATTGGCTCAGTGATCGTCACTGAGCTCGGTAATAGTCATTCGTCCTGAGCGCATCCTCACAGCAACAGCAGCCCGACACTCAGTGTGCCATTGCTTATCAGCCAGTGAGCACGATCCCACTCGTTCATACAATACATTTTGTATTATTCCATTCTTTTTAATGCTTCCAACTGCTAAATAAGCCACCATGGGCCCCAAGGAAGTTCCTAGTGCCAGTCAACCCTATGGTAAAGGGCTGAGAAAGAGGGGAGAATGTGCCTTCTTCAGTGATTCTGCAATATGTACAATACTAAAGCAGCAGTTATCAACAACAGCTATACTGCCAGCCAGCAATAAAGTGTAGCATTAACAGTGTAGCATGTACGTTAAGCTATTAATTGACAGAAAATCGACAGCACGAAACTGACTCCTCCAATGTTGTTGGAGTTATAAAGGGCGATTGACAAAACCGCCATCTCTGCTGCCGCCATTACCACCACTACGTAAGGCTTATCTTTCAATGGCCCTTATACACCCAACAACAAACAACACAGCAACACTCATCGGTTAGGGAGAGAGACATATGACATATTTTATTCATTCTAGAGTAGTGTATACATATCATGTTTCTATGTTATTAATATTGCTTATTATGTCATATTAGATGAATTGTGCTAGATAAATAAGCAGAAGAGTTGATATTAGTGTCATATTGAAGGACTATCTTGTCCTGTCTACCAACGCTTCCCTGCTGCCACCACAATTCCTAACATACACCAGAAACAGACCTCTCTGGAACACTTTTTTGAGCTACAGGGGTCCAGTGACTCTCAAGCTGGTCCTAGTGGTCCTAAAGTCTTTATGGAAGGGGATTCCCCTTCCAAACAATAGTAACTCCTCCATCCTCTCCCCTCCTCCAGTCTTCTGTACATCAACAAGTCTTCAATAAGGGTAAATGTCATTTTATTACTGTTTTATTCTGCATGTCTCATTGTTTTCTGAGTAGGTAAATGTGTATTTCATGTAAAAAAATATATTTTTTTTAATACTTTTGAGTGTCTGGAACAGATTAATTGGATTTACATTATATTTCTTAAAGGGAAAATGGATTCAGAAATCCTCAGATTCAGGTTTAGTCACTCTCTCAGGAATGGATTAATTACGATAACTGGGGGTTCACTGTGTTTGTTGTTTGTTGGGCTATCTTACTGAAACTGGACAATGTATGATGGAAAGATGCTTCTTAATGTACACCAAACTGAAAGAAATTGGACAATAAATAATGCAGTTCACTTCTCAGCCGTTAGTCGCCCCTTAGCGGTGTATTTTTGTGTAGTTTTTATGATTGTATTCTCGTTTCTTTTGGTCTTATTTGATAGAATGAAAGATATATTAAAGAAATAGATATGATTTTGATTGGTTTCACGATGAAAAGTACCTTGAAATTGAACTCAAAGTAGTGGAAAAGTTCGATTCTTTGCCAATGTATAAAGTAAACAAATGACATCACCGTCCAATACGTGTCCAACTGGCCAGTCTAATACAAGGTCATGAATGGGTTGACATTATTTATACAATTATTACAATAATGCAGCCACCGCCCAATATTTTTTTTATCACACTGACCGATTCCCACCAAGGCAGGGTGGCCCGAAAAAGAAAAACTTTCACCATCATTCACTCCATCACCGTCTTGCCAGAAGGGTGCTTTACACTACAGTTTTTAAACTGCAACATTAACACCCCTCCTTCAGAGAGCAGGCACTGTACTTCCCATCTCCAGGACTCAAGTCCGGCCTGCCGGTTTCCCTGAACCCCTTCATAAATGTTACTTTGCTCACACTCCAACAGCACGTCAAGTATTAAAAACCATTTGTCTCCATTCACTATCAAACACGCTCACGCATGCCCGCTGGAAGTCCAAGCCCCTCGCACACAAAACCACCTTTACCCCCTCCCTCCAACCTTTCCTAGGCTGACCCCTACCCCGCCTTCCTTCCACTACAGACTGATACACTCTTGAAGTCATTCTGTTTCGCTCCATTCTCTCTACATGTCCGAACCACCTCAACAACCCTTCCTCAGCCCTCTGGACAACAGTTTTGGTAATCCCGCACCTCCTCCTAACTTCCAAACTACGAATTCTCTGCATTATACATATTCACACCACACATTGCCCTCAGACATGACATCTCCACTGCCTCCAGCCTTCTCCTCGCTGCAACATTCATCACCCATGCTTCACACCCATATAAGAGCGTTGGTAAAACTATACTCTCATACATTCCCTCTTTGCCTCCAAGGACAAAGTTCTTTGTCTCCACAGACTCCTAAGTGCACCACTCACCCTTTTCCCCTCATCAATTCTATGATCCACCTCATCCTTCATAGACCCATCCGCTGACACGTCCGCTCCCAAATATCTGAATACATTCACCTCCTCCATACTCTCTCCCTCCAATCTGATATCCAATCTTTCATCACCTAATCTTTTTGTTATCCTCATAACCTTACTCTTTCCTGTATTCACTTTTAATTTTCTTCTTTTGCACACCCTACCAAATTCATCCACCAATCTCTGCAACTTCTCTTCAGAATCTCCCAAGAGCACAGTGTCATCAGCAAAGAGCAACTGTGACAACTCCCACTTTATGTGTGATTCTTTATCTTTTAACCAATATGTCACCATCCAATACGTGTCCAACTGGCCAGTCTAATACACAGTGATGAATGGGTTGACATTATTTATACAATCACAATAATTCAAAATGGAAAGTAAGAGTATTATAAGAGGGGCCTGGAGATGTGACTAATGAACAGAGAAAATGTTATTTTAGTGCCAGGAATGACCCTATTTTGAAATTTTTTTGAAATTGGCCAAACTGCCAATTTCTGACCACTTTTTTTGGTAGTTGAAATAGGTGAATGGGCGGTTTCTTGTGCTCAGTCGACAGAATAGAAGTAAGTTTATTCAGGTATACACAAATACAGCTACACAGATTATCATACAAAGCAGCATATGTGTAGAGAACCTAGGATAATGCAAAAGAATTAGTGGCTTATTTCCATTGGGGTCCTTTAAGACTATTGTATAGTCGATGGGTTTTAACACATAATAAACAAGCTAGCCATTTTGTATAACAAACCAGAAACAAAAACATATCTTGCAAGAACCTTTGCAAGATCCTTTCTTGCAAGAAAGCGAAGGCTCAGTGCAATGCTTGTATAAACCTTGCTGAATTTAAACAACACTACAGAAGGAATACTAGCAAAATAGCTATGAGTTTGGTAGACTGAAACAATGGAATGGGCCAAAAATAGGGTATAAATTGGGTGAAATCACTGATGCATAAATATTGCCACTGGGTTAAGCATATTCTAACCTAAGCATTCTGTAATCCGGAAAAGTCACTAATCCAGCACCCTACAGGTCCCATTGATGCAGGATTAGTGATGGCCGACCTGTATAATATTTAAATCAATACTGTGTAGGTATTTTTGTAATGTTACTGCAGCAAAATTCTAAACTTAATAATCTATTATGCAGTCCAGAAAAATACATTTCTGCATTTGGGCTCTGAAGACAGATTATAAACACAATCACTCCACTCCCATACAACTACTCACTTCTAACAGTACCAGTATATCCTTCAGGCCCTATTTCTTAATCTAAGATGCCTGTAGACCAGCTATGTTCATTCTCCTATAACCTAAGCAGTTTTCATGTTATCTGTGCTTGTTCATCCAGCCATTAGAGGATGGATAGAGGAAAGACATATTTTTAGTCTAAGCATCAAATGTTTGACTTTCATTCGCTTTAACAGTGATGCACTGAGTATGTGGGTGACTTCATACATGAGGAATTCTTAGAGGATGAGGATAATCACGCAGTGAAGGTTCCTCTGTTTGCTATGGTCATCAGTAAACAATCTGCTGATGGTTGTCTTGTATAACTTTTTTCTCTGCTTATTGTGGGGAATGCTTAGGGGTAGGGAACATCTTCTCGTCCCCTCTACAAGAATTTCTGGTGTCCTCTGTGTCCTTAACAGCGCAATGGGGCAGCATAATACACCATGAGCTCATATTTATACCTATCTCCATCAGCTATGATCATCTGGGGCTCATTTTTTCACTTTTTTGGGGGGGCTATCCTAGGTAATCTACACACATGCTAAACTATGTATGAAAATTATATTTAAGTGTACCTGTACCTAAATAAATTTACATACTAATGAGTGAATGAAAGTGTTGCCTTATCTTTGGGAAACCACGTATTTTATAGGATCAATTAATCCAACAATCTAAACTTCCTTGTGGCTCCAGTGCTACAGACAGTAATCCTGGTCCTTCCAACTTTTGCATGTTTTTCCAGAAATTTTTGCATTTCCCGGCTAAATGACAGTTGAAGTGTGTGGGACCTTGTTTCAGCCCCTCAGGACTCCTTCACAGGTGTTACATAGTCAATATTCATCTCTTTCAACAAAGCTGAAAGTACATGTCAATTCTAATTTAGGGGACAACACTCTTGGAATATTTCCTGAGTTTGGCTGTTTTACTCTGCCAACTTGTCTGCCTCATTATTCTTAGTAGCCCCTGGCATCCAAAGTGTATTATAGCAATTCTAATCTTTGTTTCTTAACATTCCATTTTCATTTCAACACAGTTTTCTTTTGTTGGGTACCAGGTCATATGGATAATCAAGGAAGTTAATTTCAGGACATTTTGGTGCAATCCACAGTTTATGACCTTTCATTACTGCAAGCATCTGACTTTCTCTTGATTATTTTTTAGTTGTAACTCAGTACTGTCTCTCCTCTTTAGTGACTATTAAACTATTCTGCATCAAATCCATAATCCTTCAATTGCTGCTGATTGAAAAAATGTACCAGCATGCCTGTGCACTGGACACACTGCTCAAATACAATCCTGTTGTGGAAGGACACCAATGCCAGTTTTCAAGAAATGTCAGGTTATCCCCTACTCCATTTTCAAAACATCGGCTCTCTCATCAAAGTAAGGTGACCAAAAATAAGGAAACACAATTCACCACCATTCATTCAAAAGCTGACAGAACAGTCCAACTAACCTCTCCGCTCTGCAACATCCATGCCCCTTCTTCAGTGCAGGCACTATACAGTAAACCCTCAATTTAATAAACTAATGAAGGAAAGTAGGTGGCCGGCAATGGAGATTGTTACCTAATTTTTTTTAATCCTCAACACATTACTCTTTCCTATATTCACTTTTAATTTCCTTCTTTTACATACCCTACCAAACTCATCAACCAACCTCTGAAACTTCTCTTCAGAATCTCTCAAAAGCACAGTGTCATCAGCAAAGAGCAACTGTGACAACTTTCACTTTGTGTTAGATTGTTTATCTTTGAACCCCACACCTTGCCAGAACCCGAGCATTCACTTCTCTCACAACTTCATCTATAAATATACTGAATAACCATCCCTGTCTAAAGCCTACACATCCCTGTCTAAGGCCTACTTTTACTGGGAAATAATCTCCCTCTCGCCTCCATACTCTAACCTGAGCCTCACTATCCTCATGAAAACTCTTCAACACTTTCAATAACCTACCTCCTATTCCATACATTTGCAACATCTGCCACATAGCCCCCTTATCCACCCTATCATATGCCTTTTCCAAATCCATAAATGCCACAAATACCTCTTTACCCTTGTCTAAATACTGTTCACCTATATGTTTCACTGCAAATACTTGGTCTACACACCCCCTAACCTTCCTAAAGCCTCCTTGTTCATCTGCTATCCTGCTCTCTGTCTTACTCTTAATCCTTTAAATAATAACTCTGCCATACACTTTACCAGGTATACTCAACAGACTTATTCCCCTATAATTTTTACACTCTCTTTTGTCCCCATTGCCTTTATAAAATGAAACTATGCATGCTCTCTGCCATTCCTTAGGTACCTTACCCTCTTCCATACATTTATTAAATAAAAACACTAACCACTCCAAAACTATATCCCCACCTGCCTTTAACATTTCTATCTTTATCTCATCAATCCCAGCTGCTTTACCCTCTTTCATTCTACTCACTGCCCCATGCACCTCCCCCACACTCACAACTGGTTCTTCCTCACTCCTATAAGATGTTATTCCTCCTTGCCCTATACACAAAATCACAGCTTCCATACTTCATCAATATTTAACAATTCCTCAAAATATTCCCTCCATCTTTCCGATACCTCTAACTCTCCATTTAATAACTCTGTTGACTATACAAGGTATAAGAACAAGAAACTTATTTTGTTACCACTAGCGCTCCAAATGTAGATCAACGTTTTATTTTTCCTGCCTCCAAATTTGGCACAACTGGCCTGAGATACCTGGTCAGCATAGACTGGGTCTTATCATTCGGTGTGCACAGTATTAAAAAATATCTGGGACCACTTAGTACCTTGTGGGAGCACCAGTTCAATTGAGCACCAGCTAGAGCAAACAGTGCAGCAAACACTAGGGATTCACTGATGTCATGTTGTATTAACACTCCCCTTTTAAGAGGAAAGTGATGTTGACCCCAAGTTTAGTGGCTTTGAGGTGGATGCAGCCACAAGTGGTCTCTGTCTGTCTGTCTCTCTCTGTCTGTCTGTCTGTCTCTGTCTGTCTCTGTCTGTCTGTCTGTCTGTCTCTAAATAACAAAAAAAGGCACAATACCGTGACTGGAACGATACACAAATAACCTGCACATAGAAGAGAGGAGCTTACGACGAGAAGTGGAGCAGGACGGCTATATATATATATACTTTGGAGAAACTGGCTGATCTCTTTCTGACAGACTTAGGGAGCACAAAAATAGTGTTAGGCTTGCCGACGCTAACAATGCTCTGTTCTGTCATGTCAGAGATCACAGCCATCCTATTGATTGGTCTTCCGCTAAAACTATCTTCCCTACTTCCAACTCTAACAGTCGCCGTCTAGTTGAATCCTCTCTAATACACAACTTTCCTTGTATGAATCTTAGTCCTGGCTTCGTCTCTGTAGATGCCTTCCTCTCCCACTACATTGTAAAATGCTCCAAACTTCAGAACACTCGTGACTTAACCTGATTCCTCATTTTTCTTCTTCTCCCTTTTCCCCTTTCCTCTTTCCATTTTTGTCTTTCTTTCTTCTGTCGCATGTTTCTGTTCCTTCATTATTTATTTCATCACTTCCCCTTCCCCCCACCTCTGTGCACTTGCTCTCCCTCTGTGGGCACCTAGCTGCCTTGCAGTGCTCCCCTTTCTTTGTATTTGACTGGCTCCTCCTCCTTAATTCCCCACTACTACCACTACCACTACTTCTACTACTACCACTACTACTACTTCTACTACCACCACAGTGGTTCATATCAGCTAAAGAATTTTCTAAAAGACAACACAACATATTGTTAAAGAATTTGCATTGCTGACTTGTGAAAATGTGCACATTACACAATGTACATAAAATGTGAAGGACAAATGCATATAATGTACAGATACAGTGTACATAAAATGTGAAGGACAAATGCATATAATGTACAGATACAATGCACATTATATATACTATACAATGTACAAATGTAAATAAAATTTAAAGAACAATTGTATATAGTGTACATATGTGTGCCATACTGTCTGTCACATACCCCTGATACCTTTGAAGAATTTCACTACTCTCGGAGCCCGGCCATGGGTCAGGCTCGTCTGGTGCTTGCCTGGTCAACCAGGCTGTTGCTGCTGGAAACCTGCTGCCCCACATATCCATCACAGCCTGTTGATCTGGCACCTGGTGAAGATACTTGTCCAGTTTCCTCTTGAAGGCTTCTACACTTGTTCCAGCCGTGTTTCCAATATCTTCTGGTAAGATGTTGAATAGTCTAGGACCCCGAATGTTGATACAGTGTTTCCCTACTGTCCCCACTGCACCCTTGCTCCTCACTGGGTTTATTTTGCATGTCCTCCCATATCTCTCACTCCAATATGTTGTTACTGCAGTGTGCAGATTTGAGACCAGGCCCTCGAATACTTTCCAGGTACAGTTGACCCTCAATTAACGATGCCCTAGGATAGCAATAAAATCGGATGCCGATATGTTTTTGTGTCAAAATATTGGCTCGGCTAACGATAAAAACTCAGTTAAGGACATTTGTCCAGAATGTGTCCATGCGGCCTGAACCACCTGGGCCGCCTGGCCACTCCAGTGTAGCTAGTGTGCCATTGTTTACAAAGCCAGTGCGGACGATTCCACACGTATATGCAATGCATTTTGTATTATTCCATTTTTTTAGTTATTGTAACTACTAAATAAGCCAGCCCTGTGGTAAAGAGGGTAAGAAATATTATTGAATTGAAGAAAGAGATCATCGTAAAATACAAAAGTGGAGTGTGTGTCTCCGAGTTGGCCAGGTTATGTGACAAACCCCATTCAACCATCGCTTCTATCTTGGCCAAAGAAAAGGCAATCAAGGAAGCTGTTGTTGTGAATGGTGCAAATATGCTTACAAAACAGAAATCGCAAATACTAATCAAAGATAGCTGGGCGGCAGTGGCAAGCGGCAACAGGAACCTTGTCCTCTATTTTTACTTCTACCTGAGGTTCCCAGCAGTCCTGTGATGGCCTAATCAAGACCCACATAACACTAACATGTGTGGATACCCAGAATGATATAAATCAACTGCAGAAATCATCCAAAAGTATGCAAATTACCAACTAAAAGGACTCGTATTACCACCTCCTGCCCCGCTGCCACTGAAGTGATACCCCACAACATTCACCCATCACCCATCGCCTACTATTCATCCAAAGCCACAGTCAATGGACAAGGGTCAGATCAATAAAAGAAGATCCAGTAACCAGCTAAGGACCCCTAACATCAAAGGTGAGACCAGTAATATCACGAGGAAAACTTCTCGTACTGCTAGTTAGGACACGACTCTCATCACCCACCTGCATCACCACAACACACGACAGACAGACAACAAACATGGCCGCCACCACAGTCCAAGATAACTCCTTCCTTGGATTTGATGTTAAGAAGATTACCAACCCAGAAATAGCTAAACTCCTTATGATTCAGAACCAAACAATCACCAAACTAACTCAGGAAATGCAGGAACTAAAAGCTTCCAATGCACAGTACCTCAGCAAGATCACTGCTCTAAAACATAAACTAGACACTCTGAAACAACAAAGCAACACCCACACCCAGTCCGTAGACACCATCAACACTCTAAAAGACCAAGTCACTCTACTTACTACCAACATTATAGAGGAAAGATCAAGAGTGGACCAACAACTTGCCAATGTCATCACCAACTTCCAAGACCATAATGACCAACAACAGCTATCTGACACTGTTGTAGTTAACAGCAAACATCTCCCACCCACAGTCACCCAAGAGACTTGCATGGAGACCACCCTACAGCTTATCAAGGACAAC
Organism: Cherax quadricarinatus; assembly: GCF_038502225.1. NCBI lineage: Eukaryota > Metazoa > Arthropoda > Malacostraca > Decapoda > Parastacidae > Cherax > Cherax quadricarinatus. The sequence goes on along the minus strand of NC_091317.1, from coordinate 30,323,420 downwards.
CTTCGCCTTAACATACATAGTGATGACCTAAAGGACTGCAAACTGATGAGTTACCAAGCGGGTAAAAAAACAGTGCTGCTAAAATTCCAAACTAGCCTACAAAGAAACAACCTACTAAAAACATTCATTTCTATGAAAACTGATGTTCACATCAATGAGTGCCTTACCAAAACAAGACAAAACCTTCTTTATCGGCTAAGAAAATTACTCTATGCCCAAAAAGTCCACAAGTGCTTTGTGAGGGACGGAAAAATCGCAGTTAGGAAACAGCCCACTGGGAAGAGATACTTCATCTCTACAGAACATGACCTTAAAACATTCCTAAGTGAGGCTGGATTAACAGAATCAGAGTAAGGTGCAGATAATACCCACTGTCCACCATTAGTGCTATACTTCCATAAATTTTGTTTCCCCCAAAATTTCCAATACCCCAACTACTTTTGAATGTCACTGTTGAATTCAATGACCATTCTACCTCATAGTCTTAATTGTGTTTAATATCTACAGAATATCTTTCCTTTTTTACATCTTACCACTTCATTGTTCTATCTTATTTTAATTGAAACTAACCTAGTTATACTTTAGCTCATTTTAGCACAACACATAGACAACATCAACTTCATTATGTTTATTAGTGACTATACTCTATATGACCAAAGCGCTTTAGCTATATACTCGTCCAAACTTCCCACTACTACAGATATCAGTACTAGAACTCAACACACAATTCAGGATATAAATAACCACTATTTAAACCTAGAAAACGAATGATCACGTCAACCCTGATCTAAACCTCCATAATCTAACACCCAATCAATACCTACTGGAAAGTAACTGCCTTTATTACACAGCATCACAAGCCAGCACTATCCTAAACAATGTTAAAAGTCTATCAGTTCTTAACTACAACATCAGGTCCTTAAGCAAACACTATGATGACCTCCTGGCACTCCTTGAGTCGCTAAAGACACCCTTCTCCTGCATTATTCTTACTGAGACCTGGCTTAAGCAGGACACAATAGATATCTACCCACTACCAGGATACACAGCAATCCACAGCTGCAGACCATACCAAGTTGGGGGTGGTATTGCAATCTATTACTCTAACCAACTATCTTGTATTAGCACCACTTGCTTTAGTGATGAATATGGGGAATACAGTTTTGCTAATTTTACTGTAAAAACCTTAAGATGCCTATAACAATAGGTGCCATTTACCGGATACCCCACACAAACATCCCAAATTTCAGTGAGAAATTAAAGGCACTAATAACAAACAGACAAATGAACAAGCACCACCTTCTCTTAGCTGGAGACTTCAATATCAACCTTGGCCTACTAGATGATCAGCCTGTAACTGATTTCATCAACAATATGAACAACACACTTCTCATACCAACAATAACTAAACCAATCAGGCTCACTGAGACAAGTGCAACCATAATAGACCACATATGGACCAATATACTAGCCCCCCTTAAATCAGGGATAATCACAGACAGCTCTACAGACCACTACCCTACCTTCCTCATAACAAACATTAGTAAACCACCACTGGAATGCAACAAAGTTTCATTTAGACTCCATGACGAGGCCTCAAAAAGGAAGTTCACAGCAGACCTAGAGACTGTTGACTGGCCTACAGAATTCTCCAAGGCCAATGGTATTGACAATTGGACAGACATTTTTCTTAACAAATTACTTAGACTAAACAACAAACATTGTCCTATAAAAACGAAACAGATCACGAATAAACAGCTCGGTTGCCCATGGCTAACCAGCAGCATTCTGAAATCCATTGATAAGAAACACCAATATGAAAAGCAATATAGACAGGGCTTAATACACAAAGATATTCTTAAACACTATTCATCAGTTCTCACCAAAGTAATAAAGAAAGCCAAACAGCTGTACTACTCCAGCAGATTCACTGACACAAGAGGAGATACAAAAAAGACCTGGAAAACACTCTCCCAGATTCTGGGCACCCACAAACTGAAAAAAACAAGAATATTGTCTTAACTAAACCTAATGAAACACAACTGCATCCCACTGATACAGCTAACAAGATAAACGACTTCTTCTCAACCATAGGATCTAATCTTGCCAGTAAAATCAAACGTACCAACGCCAATGCCGGGGACTACCTAGATGGGAATTTCCCAAATTCCTTCTATCTTGTACCAACTGAGCCCACCAAAGTCACTGAGATTATAAAGTCACTTAAAAATAACTCGGAGAATCTGTCTCATGTCCTACCATTATTGTACAAGCGAGTGGCCCATGTCCTTTCACATGCTATTTCATTACTTTTTAACAAGTCACTAGAAACTAGCACCTTCCCGAAACTACTCAAGACAGCAAACGTTACACTAATACAGTGGACCCCCGCATACCGTTGGCATCACATAACGTTAAATCCTCATACCGATACATTTTATCGCTAAGATTTTGCCTCACATACCGCTAAAAAACCCGCTCAACACTATTCGTCCGAGACACGTCTAATGTGCGGCGTGAGCCAGCCTCACATGTTTCACCGGAGGCATTGTTTACCAGCCAGCCTCCGCGGTAACATCCAAGCATACAATCGGAACATTTCGTATTATTACAGTGTTTTTGGTGATTTTATCTGCAAAATAAGTGACCATGGGCCCCAAGAAAGCTTCTAGTGCCAAACCCACAGGAATAAGGGTGAGAATTACTATAGAGATGAAGAAAGAGATCATTGCTTAGTATGAAAGTGGAGTGCGTGTCTCCGAGCTGGCCAGGTTGTATAGTAAACCCCAAGCAACCATCGCTACTAATGTGTCCAACGAAACGGCAATCAAGGAAGCTGTTCTTGCCAAAGGTTAAACTGTGTTTTTTCGAAACAGAGATCGCAAGTGATGGAAGATGTTGAGAGACTCTTATTGGTGTGGATAAATGAAAAACAGATAGCAGGAGATAGCATCTCTCAAGTAATCATAAGTGAAAAGGCTAGGAAGTTGCATGAGGATTTAATTAAAAAAACGCCTGCAACTAGTGATGATGTGAGTGAATTTAAGGCCAGCAAAGGTTGGTTTGAGAGATTTAAGAAGCGTAGTGGCATACATAGTGTGATAAGGCATGGTGAGGCTGCCAGTTCGGACCACAAAGCAGCTGAAAAATATGTGCAGGAATTCGAGGAGTACATAGACAGTGAAGGACTGAAACCTGAACAAGTGTTTAATTGTGATGAAACAGACCTGTTTTGGAAGAAAATGCCAAGCAGGACATACATTACTCAGGAGGAAAAGGCACTCCCAGGACATAAGCCTATGAAAGACAGGCTTACTCTGTTGATGTGTTCCAATGCTAGTGGTGATTGCAAAGTGAAGCCTTTATTAGTGTATCACTCAGAAACTCCCAGAGCATTCAGGCAAAAGAATATCCTCAAGGCTAATTTGTGTGTGCTGTGGAGGGCAAACAGTAAGGCATGGGTAACTAGGGACTTTTTCTATGACTGGTTACACCAAGCATTTGCCACCAATGTGAAAGATTACCTAACTGAAAAGAAATTAGACCTTAAGTGCCTCCTGGTGTTAGACAACGCCCCTGGTCATCCTACAGACGTGGCAGAGCGACTTTATGGGGACATGAGCTTCATTAAGGTGAAGTTTTTGCTTCCTAATACCACTCCTCTCCTGCAGCCCATGGACCAGCAGGTTATTGCAAACTTCAAAAAACTGTACACAAAAGCTCTGTCTGAAAGGTGCTTTGTAGTTACCTCAGAAACTCAATTGACTCTAAGAGAGTTTTGGAGAGAGCACTTTAATATCCTCAATTGTGTAAACCTTATAGGTAAGGCTTGGGAGGGAGTGACTAAGAGGACCTTGAACTCTGCTTGGAAGAAACTGTGGCCAGAATGTGTAGACCAAAGGGATTTTGAAGGGTTTGAGGCTAACCCTGGGAATCCTATGCCAGTTGAGGAATCCATTGTGGCATTGGGAAAGTCCTTGGGGTTGGAGGTTAGTGGGGATGATGTGGAAGAGTTGGTGGAGGAGGACAATGAAGAACTAACCACTGATGAGCTGCTAGATCAACTTCAACAGCAAGAGGCCAGACCTGAGGAAACTGCTTCGGAGGAGGGGAGAGAGAAATTGAAGAAGTTGCCTACTTCAAAGATTAAGGAAATGTGTGGAATGTGGCTTAAAGTGCAAACCTTTTTTGATGACAATCACCCTAACACAGCTATTGCAAGCCGTGCTGGTGACTATTACACTGACAATGTTGTGAACCACTTTAGGAAAGTCATAAAGGAACGGGAGGTACAGGCCTCTATGGACAGATATGTTGTGCAACAGAAGTCCAGTGACTCTGAAGCTGGTCCTAGTGGCATTAAAAGAAGAAGGGAAGTAACCCCGGAAAAGGACGTGACACCTCAAGTCTTAATGGAAGGGGATTCCCCTTCTAAACACTGAGACTCTCTCCTCCTCCCATCCCATCAATCATCACCAGATCTTCAATAAAGGTAAGTGTCATGTAACTGTGCATGTCTTTTTCACTTTGTGTATTAAAATTAATATTTCATGTGGTAAAAATTTTTTTTTTCATACTTTGGGGTGTCTTGCATGGACTAATTTGATTTCCATTATTTCTTATGGGGAAAATTCATTCGCATAACGATAATTTCGCATAACAATGAGCTCTCAGGAACGGATTAATATCGTTATGCGGGGGTCCACTGTACATAAAGGTGGTGACCCTACAGATGTAAATACCTATAGGCCAATATCAAACTTACCATTGCTATCCAAAATCTTCGAGAAACTCGTGCACAGGAGACTATATTCATTTATAATGGCACAAAACATACTCAACCACTACCAATTTGGATCAGGAAAAATAAAAGCACTAATGATGCAATTGTAAAAATGCTAGATCTGCTTTACAAGCATTGGACAATAAGGAATATCCACTAGGAATTTTTACTGACCTAAGAAAAGCTTTTGACACAGTAGACCACGGCATCCTACTCCACAAACTTGACCATTACGGTGTAAGAGGCCATGCACTTGCATATTTCAAATCCTACCTTACTAATATGTATCAGCATGTCACCATTAAAGACACAGCATCAACAACACAGCCACTTGATACTGGAGTTCCGCAGGGAAGTGTCCTTGGTCCCCTGCTCTTCCTCATATACATCAATGATCTTCCAAACATATCTCAACACCTGAACCCCATTCTCTTTGCTGACGACACGACTTATGTCATCTCTCACCCTAATCTTGCCACCCTCAACACCATTGTTAATGAGGAGCTGATCAAAATATCGACTTGGATGACAGCCAATAAACTTACGCTTAACGTTGACAAAACCTACTACATTATGTTTGGTAGCAGAGTAGGAGATGCGCAAATTAACATTAAGATCGACAACACTCTAATTGCCAGGCATAATGAGGGCAAATTCCTAGGCCTATACCTCGACAACAACCTGAACTTCAGCACCCATATCCAACACATAACCAAAAAAGTATCCAAAACGGTTGGGATCCTCTCCAAGATATGATACTACGTGCCGCAAACTGCCCTTCTCACACTATACCATTCACTTATACAGTGGACCCCCGCATAACGATGGCATCACATAGCGATTTTTCCGCATACCGATTACTTTTATCGCAAAATTTTTGCCGCGCATACCGATTAAAAACCCGCTTACCGATTTTCGTCCGAGACGCGTCCAATGTGCCCTCAGCCAGCCTCACATGTGCCGGCCGTCCCATTGTTTACCAGCCAGCCTCCGCGGTAACATCCAAGCATACACTCGGAATATTTCGTATTATTACAGTGTTTTCGGTGCTGTTTCTGGAAAATAAGTGACCATGGGCCCCAAGAAAGCTTCTAGTGCCAACCCTGTGGTAAAAAGGGTGAGAATTAGTATGGAAATTAAGAAAGATTTTGAAGGGTTTGGGGCTAACCCTGAGAAGCCTATGCCAGTTGTGGAATCCATTGTGCCTACTTCAAAGATTAAGGAAATGTGTGCACAGTGGGTTGAACTGCAAACCTTTATAGATGAAAATCACCCTGACACAGCTGTTGCAAGCCGTGCTGGTGACTATTTCAATGACAATGTTGTGGCCCATTTTAGACAAATCGTAAAGGAACGGGAGGTACAGAGCTCTATGGACAGATTTGTTGTGCGACAGAGGTCCAGTGACTCTCAAGCTGGTCCTAGTGGCATTAAAAGAAGAAGGGAAGTAACCCCGGAAAAGGACTTGCTACCTCAAGTCGTAATGGAAGGGGATTCCCCTTCTAAACAGTAAGAAGATAATGCTCTCCCCTCCTCCCATCCCATCAATCATCACCAGATCTTCAATAAAAGTAAGTGTCATTTAATTGTGCATGCCTTTTTCAGTTTGTGTGTATTAAAATTAACATTTCATGTGGTAAAAAAAATTTTTTTTCATACTTTTGGGCGTCTTGCACGGATTAATTTGATTTCCATTATTTCTTATGGGGAAAATTCATTCGCATAACGATTATTTCGCATAACGATGAGCCCTCTTGCACGGATTAAAATCGTTAACCGGGGGTCCACTGTATATCCATACCTCACCTATGCTATCTGTGCTTGGGGTTCAACTGCAGCAACACACCTAAAGCCAATAATAACCCAACAAAAAGCCGCAGTAAGAATAATCACTAAATCCCATCCCTGGCAACACACCCCCCCACTGTTCATAGATCTAAACTTACTCCCTGTTCAGTACATCCACACTTACTACTGTGCAATCTACATCTAGAGGACCTTAAATTCCAATATTAACCTTGACCTAAAACGCTTTCTTGATAGTTGTGACAGAACCCACAGGCAAAACACCAGACACAAACATCTCTATGACATTCCCCGTGTCCGACTAAACCTTTACAAAAATTCAATGTATGTCAAAGGCCCTAAAATATGGAACACCCTACCTGAAAATTCCAAAACTGCACACACATTCATCACCTTCAAAACTACCATCAGAAAACATCTTATCTCCCTGATACACCCTGTCAACTAATAATACGAATACCACCTGGTGGTTCACACTTACACTCACTCACCCATTTGACCATAAACAGAAATATCAATCTCAATCTCAAAATAATGAATCTTAACTAGTCATAAGTTGGCCTGTGATACTCCAATACTGAAACTACGTATAGTGCCAAAACAAAAGCGTTCACATTGCTAAACTCACAACTAGTATTTAGTCACTTAGCCATAATACCAACTTACCTCATAATTTTGTAATATTTTAAACTTAAGATTTAATATAAGTCTGCCCGAAATGCCTAGCCATACTAGGTGTTCTAGTGGTACACTCTGTAATTATTATTTTACTAAATGCAAACCACACAATAACCAAATTCTGTAAACTCAGCATTGTAATCCTTATAGAGAATAAACTTTGAATTGAATTGAATTAAATAGAGCTCTGTACCTCCCGTTCCTTTAAGACTTTCCTAAAATGGGCCATAACACTGTCATTGTACAGGTTGCCAACACGGCTTGCAGTAGCTGTGTCAGGGTGATTTTCCTCCATAAAGGTTTGCAGTTCGACCCACTATACACACATTTCCTTAATCTGTTTTTTCAATTCTGTACTAATTCTCGCCCTTTTTACCACAGTGATGGCACTAGAAGCTTTCTTGGGGTCCATGGTGACTTATTTTGCAGTTACAAGCACTAAAAACACTGGGATAATGTGAAATGTACCGAATGTATGCATAGATGTGACCGTACTGGCTGGCTTGTAAACATTGGTGCTGAGGCCACACATTGGACACATCCCGGACGAATCACATAAGGTGAGTTTTTTATCGTGAGGCGAGGCAAAATTTTTGCATTCAAATGCTTCGCATGGCAGATTTAACATAACGCGATGCGTTCGTAAGGCAGGAGTCCACTGTACTAGTACGGCTTACGCACCAAGGTTATTGACGTACTAAAACGCCTAAATTCTAGCACCTTCAAATCTAGCGAGAGAAAGCTGGTAGGCCTACATATGAAAGAATGGGTCTATGAGGTCAGTGTGTGCAATATAAAAAAAATCCTGCAGCACACAGTGCATAATGAGAAAAAAAAACTTTGACCGTGTTTTTGGATTAAAACAGCGACTTTGCACTGTATTTTTGAATGGTATTTATGGTTGTATTCTAGTTTTCCTGGTCTCATTATATAGAATGGAAGACATATTACAGAAATTGAGATGATTTTAATTGGTTTCACAATGAAAAGTACCTTGAAATTGAGCTCAAAGTAGCAGAAATGTTCAATTTTTACCAAAGTTCAAAAGTAAACAAATCATGCCAAGCGTCCAATGCACGTCAACTGGTGAGTCTAATATTCTTTCACAAGTGCGCTGATATTATTTATACCATTTCTACACTAATGCAGTAGTCTGCATAACAGTAAATCTTCTATTTTTTGTAATAATAAAAATTCAAAGTGGAAAGCAAACGAAATATAAGAGGGGCCTGGGGGATGTGACTAACGAACAGAGAACTTGTTATTTTAGTGCCAGGAATGTCTTTCTTGTTTATTCTGGACCCTATTTGGAAATTGGCATCTTCTGAAATATATGTGAAATTGGCAAAATTGCCAATTTCTAACCACCTTACTGGATAGTTGAAATTGGTAAATGGGTGGTTTCTTGTACACATTCAATAGGAAAAATGGAGTTCCAGCGAAATAAATATGACTTTTGTCGACTAGTACACAGGAATTGGCCAAAAATAGGGCTCAAAGTGGGCGAAACTGCTGATGCGTAAACATCGGCGAGACCGCTAACTTCGCAAGAGCATAATTCCATAAGTTTTCCATCAAATTTCATACTTTTGGTGTCATTATGATCGGGAAAAGATTCTCTATCATTTCTTAAGAAAAAATAATTTTTTTCAAAAAATTTTCGACCCTGAGAACAAGTTTAGGAGAGGGCCTCTCGACCCTGAAAGGGGTAAGGCCAGCAAAGGTTGGTTTGAGAGATTTAAGAATCATAGTGGCATACAGTGTGATAAGGAATGGCGAAGCTGAAAAATTCCAACCTTAACAAGTGTTCAATTGTGACAAAACAGGCCTGTTCTGGAAGAAAATGCCAAACAGGACCTACATTACTCAGGAGGAAAAGACACTTCCAGAACACAAGCCTATGAAAGACAGGCTAACTTTCATGTTTTGTTGTAATGCTAGTGGGGATCGCAAAGTGAATCCTTTACTCATGTATCACTCTGAAAATCCCAGAGTGTTCAAGAAAAACAGTGTCTCGTCACTCATCAATAAAGGTAAGTGTCATTTTAGTATTTATTTATGTATTTACTCTGAAAAAATTTTGGAGTTAAACAAGTTAAGAAAGCCTAGGGAAAGTATGGATTTGTCAGTTTAAAACAGAGAAGGGGAGTTAGTAGATGGGGAGAGGGAGGTATTAGGTAGATGGCGAGAATATTTTGAGGAACTTTTAAATGTTGAGGAAGAAAGGGAGGCGGTAATTTCATGCACTGGCCAGGGAGGTATACCATCTTTTAGAAGTGAAGAAGAGCAGAATGTAAGTGTGGAGGAGGTACGCGAGGCATTACGTAGAATGAAAGGGGGTAAAGCAGCTGGAACTGAGGGGATCATGACAGAAACGTTAAAAGCAGGGGGGGACGTAGTGTTGGAGTGGTTGGTACTTTTGTTTAATAAATGTATGAAAGTGGGGAAGGTACCTAGGGATTGGCAGAGAGCATGTATAGTCCCTTTATATAAAGGGAAAGGGGACAAAAGAGATTGTAAAAATTATAGAGGAATAAGTTTACTGAGTATACCAGGAAAAGTAAACGGTAGGGTTATAATTGAAAGAATTAGAGGTAAGACAGAATGTAGGACTGCGGATGAGCAGGGAGGCTTCAGAGTGGGTAGGGGATGTGTAGATCAAGTGTTTACATTGAAGCATATATGTGAACAGTATTTAGATAAAGGTAGGGAAGTTTTTATTGCATTTATGGATTTAGAAAAGGCATATGATAGAGTGGATAGAGGAGCAATGTGGCAGATGTTGCAAGTATATGGAATAGGTGGTAAGTTACTAAATGCTGTAAAGAGCTTTTATGAGGATAGTGAGGCTCAGGTTAGGGTGTGTAGAAGAGAGGGAGAATACTTCCCGGTAAAAGTAGGGATGTGTAATGTCACCATGGTTGTTTAATATATTTATAGATGGGGTTGTAAAAGAAGTAAATGCTAGGGTGTTCGGGAGAGGGGTGGGATTAAATTATGGGGAATCAAATTCAAAATGGGAATTGACACAGTTACTTTTTGCTGATGATACTGTGCTTATGGGAGATTCTAAAGAAAAATTACAAAGGTTAGTGGATGAGTTTGAGAATGTGTGTAAAGGTAGAAAGTTGAAAGTGAACTTAGAAAAGAGTAAGGTGATGAGGGTATCAAATGATTTAGATAAAGAAAAATTGGATATCAAATTGGGGAGGAGGAGTATGGAAGAAGTGAATGTTTTCAGATACTTGGGAGTTGACGTGTCGGCGGATGGATTTATGAAGGATGAGGTTAATCATAGAATTGATGAGGGAAAAAAGGTGAGTGGTGCGTTGAGGTACATGTGGAGTCAAAAAACGTTATCTATGGAGGCAAAGAAGGGAATGTATGAATGTATAGTAGTACCAACACTCTTATATGGATGTGAAGCTTGGGTGGTAAATGCAGCAGCGAGGAGACGGTTGGAAGCAGTGGAGATGTCCTGTCTAAGGGCAATGTGTGGTGTAAATATTATGCAGAAAATTCGGAGTGTGGAAATTAAGAGAAGGTGTGGAGTTAATAAAAGTATTAGTCAGAGGGCTGAAGAGGAGTTGTTGAGGTGGTTTGGTCATTTAGAGAGAATGGATCAAAGTACAATGACATGGAAAGCATATAAATCTATAGGGGAAGGAAAGAGGGGTAGGGGTCGTCCTCGAAAGGGTTGGAAAGAGGGGGTAAAGGAGGTTTTGTGGGCAAGTGGCTTGGACTTCCAGCAAGCGTGCATGAGCGTGTTAGATAGGAGTGAATGGAGACGAATGATATTTGGGACTTGACGATCTGTTGGAGTGTGAGCAGGGTAATATTTAGTGAAGGGATTCAGGGAAACCGGTTATTTTCATATAGTCGGACTTGAGTCCTGGAAATGGGAAGTACAATGCCTGCACTTTAAAGGAGGGGTTTGGGATATTGGCAGTTTGGAGGGATATGTTGTGTATCTTTATACGTATATGCTTCTGAACTGTTGTATTCTGAGCACCTCTGCAAAAACAGTGATTATGTGTGAGTGAGGTGAAAGTGTTGAATGATGATGAAAGTATTTTCTTTTTGAAGATTTTCTTTCTTTTTTGGGTCACCCTGCCTCGGTGGGTCACCCTGCCTCGGTGGGTCACCCTGCCTCGGTGGGTCACCCTGCCTCGGTGGGTCACCCTGCCTCGGTGGGTCACCCTGCCTCGGTGGGTCACCCTGCCTCGGTGGGAGATGGCCGACTTGTTGAAAAAAAAAAAAAAAAAATTTACTCTGTATGTCTCATTGTTTTCTGTGTAGAGAAATGTATATTTCATGTAAAGAAATTGTTTTTTTTAATACTTTTGTGTGTTTGGAACAGATTAATTGGATTTCCATTATTTCTTATGGGGAAAATAAATTCAGATAATGAAAAATCAGTTAAGGAGAAGGTCTCTGGAATGGATTAATATCGTTAACTGAGGGTCCACTGTATACACAAGTGCCTCACTTATACAGCAAGTTAGGTTCCAGGCTACTGCCACAAAGTAGACATTGGTGCAAAGCAGAACACCATTTTTTCCAATTATAAATGCATATAAATGCCAGAGAACAAGTTTACACTAAGATATATTAAGTTAGCAATAGAACTAAGCATTGAAAAACAATACAAAGTAAAATACACACACAGCACACTCATTATTTACCTCAAAATATTTTCAGTCTTAACATAGGGCAAAAGGTGAGTAGTGTTTATTGTAAGAAGTCAGGTGTGGGATGGTATGGTAGCCCTCCTGGCCACCCCAACCACACATAACATACTCCGACACTTAAAGCTCCCTAGTGATAAAAAGCATATACAGTACACTCATTTCTTACCTTAAAACATTTGTAGTCTTAATGGTCTTAATGTAGGGTGAGAGGTGAAAAGTATTTACAGTGGAACCTCGGCTTACGAATGCCCCACCATGCAAATTTTTCAGGATACAAACCGCCATTCAGTCGATTTTTTGATTCTGGATACGAACAAAATTGGCATAATAGTGGCAAAGAAAGCCACTATCATGCCAAGGCATTTCGGGCAGACTTAACCTAATGCTAGTAGACAGGTGAAAAGTGTACTACTAGTGGTTACTAATGTTTTGCCAATAGTGGCACCAACTACTGGCAGCTTTTTGAAGTTTCTCCCTACTGATATTATTATTATTATTATTATTAGTATGCACGTGATGATGGGCTCTTGATCTAGGGAATTTGATCTGTGCTCCGGTTCCCTAAATTAATAATAATAATAATAATAATAATAATAATAATAATTATGATACATATGTACTAAGAATTCGTAATAATAATAATTATAGCACGCAGGGAAGTGTCCTTGGCCCTCTTCTCTTTCTCATTTACATAAACGACCTACCAAATGCATCACAACTACTCAAACCCACACTATTTGTAGATGACACTACATACGTCTTCTCTCACCCAAGCCCAGTCATACTAGCCAATACTGTAAATACCGAATTACAGAAAATATCTACCTGGATGATGATTAACAAACTTACTCTCAATATTAAAAAAACCTACTACATTCAGTTTGGGAACAGAACTACAGACGTTTCTCTTAACATAATGATAAACGGATCACCTATCACAAAGCTCACACAGGAAAAATTCTTAGGAATCCATCTTGATAATAGACTCAAATTTCAAACACATGTTCAACAAATTTCCAAGAAAACTCCAAGACGGTAGGCATACTATCGAAGATATGGTACTATGTTCCACAGTCAGCCCTCCTGGCCCTGTACCACTCACTCATTTACCCCTATCTCACCTATGGAATTTCTGCATGGGGCTCAACAACAATAAATCATCTCAGACCATTAATTACCCAACAAAAGGCTGTAGTCAGAATGATAACAAATTCCCACTCCAGGCAGCATACTCCACCAATATTCAAAACTCTAAACTTACTCACCGTACAAAACATCCATACTTATTATTGTGCCTACTACATACACAGAACACTGAACTCGGATATAAACCCTCCCCTCAAACTTCTCCTTACCAACCTTAACAGAACACATGACCATAACACAAGACACAGATCAATAGAATAGAACAGAATACCCCATTCTCTTGAATGCACAGTAACTCATCTAATGACCATATGACCTGTTTCTGCACTACAAATCATTGATTTTACTCGTTCTGATTCGATTATATTATACATTGTTATGCTACAAATTTGTACAACTTTAATGCTTCTTATTTGAAATACTCATTTGTACTTCATGTTGTAATTTGTTTACTTTAATTTTTACCACTGAATATATCATTTCTTAGTTAATCTTAAGTTAATTTTAAGCCTGCCCATAATGCTCTGAATACAAGGGGCTTTTGGCATGTACACCCAATCACTATATTTCTTTGTACAACTATGTATCATGTCCAAATAAAAAATAAATAATAATAATAATAATGATAATAATAATAATAATAATAATAATAATAATAATAATAATAATAATAATAATAATAATAATAATAATAATAATAATAATAATACAATAGTAATAATACTGTAATAATAATACTGTATGTTGTCATTTTTAGACATTTTTCGTAATTTTTTTTTTTTCATATTTTTGTGCCAAATGCTTCAAAATACAAATTGTTAAACCAATGGGTGGCTGTAGGTACTGCTGGACCACGGCTATCTCAGCGCCAACCAAGGGTCAAAAGGAAGAGGTGGTGTGCTGCTCTGAGTGACCGCAGCAGACCCTTGGGATGCGTAATTTTTTCTTATATTGTACAAATTTCTTACACAATGTCTCGCCCAAAGAGACAGTATTCACGTACAATCAGCAAGAAGCTCAGGAAGCAATTAGAAACTCTGAGAAAAGCTAGAGAAATGAAGAAGGCAGCAGCATAGTGTGAGGCAGCTGGCTATCACCACCACCACCACTGTGGCCGCCGCCACCACCACCACCACTGTGGCCACAGTGATCATGTCTTCACCTATATATACATCTGTCTTGACCACACCTGTGGTTATATATGTGACAACCTCACCACTAATCATAGATAAACACAGGCTAGGTATGGGGTTATGGACTGGGAAGATACTAGAGTGGGAAAGTAAACGGCGGATGCTTTCTGCCACTGCCGGCGTTGCCATCACTTGCCATTTTATGGCCTATTTTATTCATTCTAGAGTATATATCATTTTTCTATGTTATTAATACTGTTTATTATGTCATTTTAGATGAATTGTGATAGATAACTAAGCTGCAGATTTGATATTAGCATTATTCTGTCATGCCTCCTGAGAGGCTGGGGTGAGAAATTGGCAATTTGGCCAATTTCACGCAAATTATATGCCAATTTCAAAATAGGGTTCAGAATAAACAATGCAAACACTCCTGGCTCTAAAATAACATTTTCTTTGTTCATCAGTCACGTCTCCAGGCCACTCTGATATTACTCTTGCTTTCTATTTTGAATTTTTATTCAAATAAAAAATAGAAGATTTACTGTTATGCAGACTACTGCAATACTGTAATAAATGTATAAATAATGTCAACCCATTCATGACTGCATATTAGAATGGCTAGTTACACACTTATTGGACAATGACGTTATTTGTTTACTCCTGAACATTGGCAAAAATCAAACATTTCCCCTACTTTGAGCTTCATTTCAAGGTTCATTTCATAGTAAAACCAATCAAAATCGCCTCCATTTCTATAACATGTTTTCCGTTCTATTAAATGTGACTATGAAAATGAGAATATAACCATAAAAGCTATGCACTACTTTCTGTAGGAACTTTTTTGTACTATGCACACTGACCACACAGACTCATTCTCTCACATGTGGGCCTACCAGCTTTCTCCCGCTTGATTTGAAGCTGCTGGAATTTTTCAGTATAGTATATACATCAAACACATTGGCTCGTAAGACGTACACAGTGGAACCTCGGCTTACAAACGCCCAACCAAATTTTTCAGGATACGAACCATTGTTCGGTTGATTTTTTGCTTCTGGATATGAAGGAAATTTCAGGATGCAAAATTCCCCCTCAAGGGAGGTTCCTTAAATAAATAAATAAATAAATAAATAAAATATTTATTTCTTTGCAAAGATTACAATGCATGTTTACATATTATAATATAATTGGAGCAAAGAAAGCCACTATCATGCCAAGGCATTTCAGGCGGACTTAACCTAGTACATGTACTTATAGACTACTAAGTCTAGACTGGTGAAAAGTGTACTAGTGGTGGTTACCAATGTTTTGCTGATGGTGGCGCCAACTACTCGCAGCCTTTTGAAGTTTCTCCTTGTTATTATTGTTATTATTATTATTATTATTATTATTATTATTATTATTATTATTATTATTATTATTATTATTATTATTATTATTATTATTATTGCTGTTGTTGTTGTTGTTGTTATAATTATCATTACATATTAGTATGTGCGTTGTGATGGGCTCTTGATCTAGGGAACTGGATCTGTGCTCCAGTTCCCTAAATTAATAATAATAATTTATTTATTTATTTATTAATTTGAACATGATACATTGAAGTACAAAAAAATATAGTGGTTAAGTGTAACATGCCAAAGCCCCTTGTATGCAGAGCATTATGAGCAGGCTTAAAATTAACTTAAGATTAACTAAGCAATGATATATTCAGTGGTAAACATTATTGTAAACAGATAACAATTAAGCACAAATGAGTATTACAAAGACAGGTCATATGGTCATTTACTGTGTTGCTGAGCATTCAGTAGAATGGAGTATTCTGTTAGGTAATGTAATTAAAAATAACAAAGTTTGATTGGGTCACAGGTTAAACATTTATGAGATACAATTATTCAGTATTTATTTAGTTGTGGGTGAGTAAGTGATTTTTAAGTAGAGACTTGAATTTATAAACCGACAGTGTTTCTTTTATATTCACAGGTAATGAATTCCAGATTTTTGGGCCTTTTATGTGCATTGAGTTTTTGCATAGTGTGAGATGGACACAAGGAACATCAAAGAGTGATCTGTGCTTTGTGTTATGGTCATGTGTTCTGTTGAGGTTGGTAAGAAGTTTGAGGGGAGGGTTTATATCCGAGTTAAGTGTTCTATGTATGTAGTAGGTGTAGTAATAAATATGGATGTTTTGTATGGTGAGTAGGTTTAAAGTTTTGAATATTGATGGAGTGTGCTGCCTGTAGTGAGAATTTATCATCATTCTGACTGTTGAGCCCCATGCACAAATTCCATAGGTGAGATAGGGGTAAATGAGTGAGTGATATAGGGCCAGGAGGGCTGACTGTGGAACCTAGTACCGTATCTTAGATAGTATGCCTACGGTCTTGGAGATTTTCTTGGAAATTTGTTGAACATGTGTTTGAAATTTGAGTCTACTGTCAAGGTGGGTTCCTAAGAATTTTCCCTCTGTGAGCTTTGTGATAGGTGATCAGTTTATCATTATGTTAAGTGGGACATCTGTAGCTCTGTTACCAAACTGAATGAAGTAGGTTTTGTCAATGTTGAAAGTAAGTTTGTTAGTCCTCATCCAGGTAGATATTTTCTGTAATTCGTTATTCACAGTATTGGCTAGCATGACTGGGCTCGGGTGAGAGAAGACGTATGTAGTGTCATCTACAAATAGTGTGGGTTTGAGTAGTTGCGATGCATTTGGTAGGTCATTTATGTAAACGAGAAAGAGAAGAGGGCCAAGGACACTTCCCTGTGGGACACCAACTGTAACTGGCTGTGAAGAAGAGTTTTCTCCATTTGTGTACACATATTGGCTTCTGTTGTTGAGGTATGACTTTAGGTAGTAGAGGGAGTGCCCTCTTATACCATAGTGCGACAATTTTATGTGGAGCAAGTCATGGTCAACTGTATCAAAAGCTTTACGTAAATCAATGACGATCCCCAGTGGGACTTCTTTTTTCTCTAGTGCAGTGTATATTTGTTCTAGCATGTGTATAATAGCATCATTCATATTTTTATTAGGCCTGAGCCCAAACTGACAGGGGTTGAGTATGTTGTGGGAGATGAGGTAGGAATAGATTCGCTTATGAATTAATTTTTCGAAGATTTTGGAGAGAGGGTGTAAGTTGGATATTGGCCTAAAGTTATTCAAGTCTGTTTGGTCTTCTCCTTCATGGATCGGGGTGACCCTTGCTATTTTGAGAACTGTAGGGAAGGTAGAGGATTCGATGGATTTGCTGAAGAGTGTTGTAATGATTGGTGACAGCACTTGCAATGCTTTTTTGTATATAAAGGGTGGTAGGTATTTAAATCTCCTGTCTTGTTTTTTAGTGTGTTGATAATAAGGGAGACTTCTGTTGGGTTAGTCAGAGCTAGGAACAGTGTGTTCGGGTAGTTGACAGTGAGGTAGTCAATGGGTGGGGTATTTGAACTTGGGATTATATTGGCAAGGTTTTTTCCTATGGTGGAGAAGAATTCATTGAGTCTGTTTGCTGTTTCAGTTGGTGGGAGTTGGGGTTCATCTGGTTTTGTTAGATCAATTGTGCTATTTCGTGATATCTTTTTTGTTCCTAGAATTTCTGATAGGGTTTTCCAAGTCTTTTTTACATCACCTTTTAAGTTGGATAATCTGTTCTCATAATACAATTTTTTTAGACCTTATCAGGCTGGTTAGGACTGACGAGTAACGTTTTATTTGGTCTCTGGTTATGTGACGCATTCTGTACTGTTTTTCATATAGGTGCTTTGTATTAATGGATTTGAGGATGCTGGGTGTTAGCCAGGGACAGTTCAGTCTCTTAGCTGTCATCTGTTTAGTTTTTTAGGGCAGTGCCAGCCAGCCAGCTGGCTAGTCTGCCGAATACATAAGAACATAAAAAAGAAGGAACACTGCAACAGGCGTACTGGCCCATGCAAGGCAGGTCCATGTCACCCCCTGGCTTAGAGCACTGACCCACCTAGTCAGGTCACATCCACTGAAGGAAGGAGCACGGCATCTGACCTAGTAGCACAAGCTAGTCAGGTTCAATTCACACTCACCCACACCCACTCATGTATTTATCTAACCTATTTTTACTTTCCTCTTAAAATGGGAGTGTTAATATGACATGACATCAGTGAATCCTTGGCGTTTGCCACACTATTTGCTCTAGCTGGCACTCAATTGAACTGGTGCTCCCACAAGGTACTGCGCACACTGAGTGCGCAGACCCATTCTTTCATGTCTAGGCGACTCAGGCCTATCGCACCAAATTTGAAGGAATGAAAAATAAAATGTTGATCTACGTTTGGAGCGCTGTGCATGTGCATGTAGATCTACGTGTGGACAGTTTAAGGGTTAAATTGATATCTTTATTGAATCTGTATTGAATCAATAAAGCCATAAGTTGGCAAAACATCTTTAAAATAAAGATACTCAAGTGTTTCCCCTTGTCTTATTCATCGTCGTGTCAGTACGTACTGTACACCATTACTTCTACCGTATTTACACAAAACGTGATGAAAAAAGGAAACTTGAAGCTCTGATGACACAGCATGTCAGTAAGACAACTCTGCAGTTTAGAGAATAAGTACACTACAAAAATGTTCATGATAAATTAATTTAATTTGACTATGATGGTAGAGAGCAACACAGGAAGACCAAAATACTGATGCAGGGTGTCATTTGCTAAATATAAAGTCATCAATGGTAAGTTCATGAACAAAATATACTACATTAAAAAGTAACACTACAATTTTTATAAATTTTCTGTTGTTAATGCATTACATATCAATGCTTCATTTATAATAATCTATTCTAAAATTACTAAAATTAATGCTTAATCAAATATCAAGAAATTTACCTGTAACTTGACTTGAGTAGTGTTTCCATAATGGTAATCTCCAGACACGATCACCAGATATGGTTCCAGCTTTATGCATCAACTCCCATAAAGCAGAGCTATTGCTGAACACTCCGACTGCTCCACTCCCTAATGCCACAGCCATTGCACCTGCAGTGTAAACAATTGTAAAATGTAATCCAAGATGAGGTGACATGTGTAAAAAAAAAAGTGAGGTATTAGGATAGTTATGAAAAAGAAGTTTCACCCCTGGTGATTGAAACATCTTAATAAATGTCGTAATAATGTATATAGGTCTTTTTTACATCTGTATATGCACACGTTAATTACATTCATATTGTCTGTGGGGTTACACGAAGACAAAAATACATTCACCAACAACTGCTGTCTTTACAGAAGATACATCAAGATTCATTGATGACCCATCAAGCCATAGCATCCCCACCTGCCTAAATAAAAGTGAAGCCACTAGCTGTTGAAATTATCTACAAAGTTTGTAAGCAAACCAATTTGATATATTTCCAAATTTTCTGTCTGTTCCTGAGGTCCCTTTTTTTACACTGAAAATAAAAATGATTGCCTAATTTTCTCTGTCAACAGCTTAGGATTATTTACAACTGTTCTTTGATCCTTTATTCATGATAACTGAAGTGTATAGTTATTTTATTTTTTATCTCGTAAATCTCTTTTTTTCGCTCTTTACTCTGATTACCACACTGTAAATCATAAATTATGTAATCAGTGGTAATTATCAGATAATTAATTACCAATGCTGGAAATATCTTGAGTGGTCTTGCTTAATTATTAAAAATTTCACTATTTTTATTAGTGTTTGCCTCAGTCTACCATCACTTGAATAATGTGGTATACACACAAGCACACTCCAGGTGTGTTACAGTACCACACTACATATTTTATTATTAACACATCAGCCGATTCTCACCAAGGCAGGGTGGCAAGAAAAAGAAAAACTTTCACCATCATTCACTCCATCACTGTCTTGTCAGAGGGGTGCTTTACACTACAGTTATAAAACTGCAACATTAACACCACTCCTTCAGAGTACAGACACTGTACTTCCCATCTCCAGGACTCAAGTCCAGCCTGCTGGTTTCCCTGAATCCCTTCATAAATGTTACTTTGCTCACACTCCCAAAAGCACATCAAGTATTAAAAACCATTTGTCTCCATTCACTCCTATCAAATACGTTCACACTTGCTTGCTGGAAGTCCAAGTCCCTTGCACACAAAACCTCCTTTACCCCTTCCCTCCAACCTTTCTTAAGACATCGCCTTAATTTAACCCCTAAACATCCAAACGTATATGTACATTCTTACCGCTAGCACCCCAAACGTATATATACGTTTTATTTTTCCTGCCTCCAAATTTGGCACGATTGGCCTGAGATGCCTGGTCAGCACAGAATGGGTCTTAACACTTGGTGTGCACTGTATTAAAAAATCTGGGGCCACTTAGTACCTTGTGGGAGCGCCAGTTAAATTGAGCACCAGTCCGAGCAAACAGTGCAGCACACACCAAGGATTCACTGATGTAATGTCATATTAACACTCCCCTTTCAAGAGGAAAGTGATGTTAACCCCAAGTTTAGGGTTTGTCTATCTCTATCTGTCTATTTCTATCTATCTCTGTCTCTGTCTACCTGTCTGTCTATCTGTCTCTGTCTCTCTCTTTTTATCTGTCTCACAGGTACACACAAACACAGTGGACCCCGCCTTACGATATCATTTCATTCCAGAAGTCTGTTCGGGTGCCGTTATAGACTGAATTTGTTCCTATAAGGAATATTGTGAATTAGATTAGTCCGTTTCAGACCCCCAAAAATACACGTACAAAAGCACTTACAAAAATACACTTATATAACTGGTCGAGTTGGGAGCTGATCGTAAGGCGGGGGTCCACTGTACAATTATACATAGTGTAAATTACCTAGGATAACCTAAAAAATCTGAAGTGCTATACTGTACTTGTAGATATAATGCATATGAATACCTGTTGGTTCACAGTGGCTCTCTCTGAGACAGGCAGACAAGCAGAGAGACAGAAAGAGACAAGCAGACAGAGAGACAGATAATCAGAGACAGAGATACGAGCTCATCAAATGTCATCCCTTATCTCTGCACCCTTGCTGGTGCCCATCAAATGTCATAGCTTATCTCCTCTTATCTCTGCACTATCTCATCTTATCTCTGCACCCTCGCTGGTGCCCATCAAATGTCATCCCACATCTCACCACTGCCCTCCCGGATGCTTGTCACATTGCTTCAAGGGAGCTTCTTCCTTCTTCCTTCTTCCTCCTCCTCCTTCCTTCTTCTTCTTCTATACTCCTGTGTATCCAAAACATTACTGGGACCTATAAATATAGTGGAACCTCAAATTTCGAACTTAATCCGTTCCAGGAGTTAGTTCTAAATTCGAAAAGTCTGAAAATCGAAGAAATATTTCCCATAAAAAATAATGGAAATACAATTAATCCATTCCAGAAACCCAAAAATATTCACAAAAAAATACATTTTATCGAGATTAATTACAGTTTTACATACAATAAATACTATTGTTCAATTATGTATTTTATTATTATTATTATCACACTGGCCGATTCCCACCAAGGCAGGGTGGCCCGAAAAAGAAAAACTTTCACCATCATTCACTCCATCACTGTCTTGCCAGAAGGGTGCTTTACACTACAGTTTTTAAACTGCAACATTAACACCCCTCCTTCAGAGTGCAGGCACTGTACTTCCCATTATGTATATAAATATAAAATAACATTTTTACTTACCTTTATTGAAGATTGGTGATGGCATCTGGAAGATAGGGAGGAGGACAGAGGGAGTTGGGGTTAGTGTTTGGAAGGAGAATCCCCTCCATGAAGACTTCAGGTATCAAAGTCCTCTCTGGGGTTACTTCCCTTCTCTGTCTATTAATGCCACTAGGACCAACTTGAGAGTCACTGGACCAATGCCTCACAAAATAACTGTCCACAGTCCTCTGTTTCTGGTGAATCTTTAAGATTTCCCTAAAATGGGACATGGTTCTGTCACTGAACTTGTTGCAAAGATGGCTTGTTTCAGCTTGCTCAGGGTGGTACTTCTCCACAACCATTTGGAGATCATTCCACTTCTGTATTATTTCCTTCTTAACATCTATGGTGTTTCTCACTTTCTTTACCACAGGGATACCACTAACAAGTTTCTTTGGGCCCAAGGTAGCTTATTTCACAGTCCCACAAGCACTAAACACAATGAAATAATCGTAAAATGTTCGAATGAGAGTGCAGGTTAGTGTTCACTCAAGAATAAACAAAGCCAGACTGGCTCACAGCGCCTGCGCAGGGACGTGGACAGAGCGGGCTGGCGAACAGGTCCGGTACTGGTGGTCCGAAAATAGGGGCGCGTTCGATAATAGGGACAAAGTTGCTTCGAAAAAAGGGTTCTATTTTTGAAACGTTCGATATGTGATACGTTTGAATTTTGAGGTTCCACTGTACTTGGTATATTTTATTATTTTTTTTTATTATCACACTGGCCTATTCCCACCAAGGCAGGGTGGCCCGAAAAAGAAAAACTTTCACCATCATTCACTCCATCACTGTCTTGCCAGAAGGGTGCTTTACACTACAGTTTTTAAACTGCAACATTAACACCCCTCCTTCAGAGTGCAGGCACTGTACTTCCCATCTCCAGGACTCAAGTCCGGCCTGCCGGTTTCCCTGAACCCCTTCATAAATGTTACTTTGCTCACACTCCAACAGCACGTCAAGTATTAAAAACCATTTGTCTCCATTCACTCCTATCAAACACGCTCACGCATGCCTGCTGGAAGTCCAAGCCCCTCGCACACAAAACCTCCTTTACCCCCTCCCTCCAACCTTTCCTAGGCCGACCCCTACCCCGCCTTCCTTCCACTACAGACTGATACACTCTTGAAGTCATTCTGTTTCGCTCCATTCTCTCTACATGTCCGAACCACCTCAACAACCCTTCCTCAGCCCTCTGGACAACAGTTTTGGTAATCCCGCACCTCCTCCTAACTTCCAAACTACGAATTCTCTGCATTATATTCACACCACACATTGCCCTCAGACATGACATCTCCACTGCCTCCAGCCTTCTCCTCGCTACAACATTCATCACCCATGCTTCACACCCATATAAGAGCGTTGGTAAAACTATACTCTCATACATTCCCCTCTTTGCCTCCAAGGACAACGTTCTTTGTCTCCACAGACTCCTAAGTGCACCACTCACCCTTTTTCCCTCATCAATTCTATGATTCACCTCATCTTTCATAGACCCATCCGCTGACACGTCCACTCCCAAATATCTGAATACATTCACCTCCTCCATACTCTCTCCCTCCAATCTGATATCCAATCTTTCATCACCTAATCTTTTTGTTATCCTCATAACCTTACTCTTTCCTGTATTCACTTTTAATTTTCTTCTTTTGCATACCCCACCAAATTCATCCACCAATCTCTGCAACTTCTCTTCAGAATCTCCCAAGAGCACAGTGTCATCAGCAAAGAGCAACTGTGACAACTCCCACTTTATGAATGATTCTTTATCTTTTAACTCCACGCCTCTTGCCAAGACCCTCACATTTACTTCTCTTACTACCCCATCTATAAATATATTAAACAACCACGGTGACATCACACATCCTTGTCTAAGGCCTACTTTTACTGGGAAATAATTTCCCTCTTTCCTACATACTCTAACTTGAGCCTCACTATCCTCGTAAAAACTCTTCACTGCTTTCAGTAACCTACCTCCTACACCATAAACCTGCAACATCTGTCACATTGCCCCCTATCCACCCTGTCATACGCTTTTTCCAAATCCATAAATGCCACAAAGACCTCTTTAGCCTTATCTAAATACTGTTCACTTATGTGTTTCACTGTAAACACCTGGTCCACACACCCCCTACCTTTCCTAAAGCCTCCTTGTTCATCTGCTATCCTATTCTCCATCTTACTCTTCCTTCTTTCAATAATAACTCTACCATACACTTTACCAGGTATACTCAACAAACTTATCCCCCTATAATATTTGCACTCTCTTTTGTCCCCTTTGCCTTTATACAAAGGAACTATGCATGCTCTCTGCCAATCCCTAGGTACCTTACCCTCTTCAATACATTTATTAAATAATTGCACCAACCACTCCAAAACTATATCCCCACCTGCTTTTAACATTTCTATCTTTATCCCATCAATCCTGGCTGCCTTACCCCCTTTCATTTTACCTACTGCCTCATGAACTTCCCCCACCCACCCACAACTGGCTCTTCCTCACTCCTACAAGATGTTATTCCTCCTTGCCCTATACATGAAATCACAGCTTCCCCATCTTCATCAACATTTAACAATTCCTCAAAATATTCCCTCCATCTTCCCAATACCTCTAACTCTCCATTTAATAACTCTCCTCTCCTATTTTTAACTGACAAATCCATTTGTTCTCTAGGCTTCCTTAACTTGTTAATCTCACTCCAAAACTTTTTCTTATTTTCAACAAAATTTGTTGATAACATCTCACCCACTCTCTCATTTGCTCTCTTTTTACATTGCTTCACCACTCTCTTAACCTCTCTCTTTTTGTCCATATACTCTTCCCTCCTTGCATCACTTCTACTTTGTAAAAACTTCTCATATGCTAACTTTTTCTCCCTTACTCTTTACATCATCATTCCACCAATCACTCTTTGTATACTTTGTATATATTCCTAGATAATAATAAATGACTAAGGCAGGTGTAAATGTTCACCTGTCAGTGTGTTTGTGACAATTTGAGTACAATTTCAGTACCTAATATTAGTGTCAGAACAAAGATTGGTTATGAAAGGTAGATGGGATACAAGGAAAATAGAAGCAGCAAATAAGAGAGAGGTGAAGGTGTATAAACTAAAAGAGGAGGCAGTTAGGGTAAGATATAAACAACTATTGGAGGATAGATGGGCTAGTGAGAGTACAGGCAATGGGGTCAAAGATGAATGGGGTAGTTTTAAGAATGTAGTATGAGAGTGCTCTGCAGAAGTTTGAGGTTACAGGAAAGTGGGTGTGGGAGGGAAGAAGAGCGACTGGTGGAATGATGATGTAAAGAGAGTAGTAAGGGAGAAAAAGTTAGCATATGAGAGGAATTTACAAAATGGAAGTGATACAAGGAGGGAAGAGTATATGGAGAGAAAAAGAGAGGTTAAGAGAGTGGTGAAGCAATGTAAAAAGAGAGCAAATGAGAGAGTGGGCGAGGTATTATCAACAAATTTTGTTAAAAATAAGAAAAAGTTTTACAGGTAGTAGGTTGGTAGACAGCAACCACCCAGGGAGGTACTACCGTCCTGCCAAGTGAGTGTAAAATGAAAGCCTGTAATTGTTTTACATGATGGTAGGATTGCTGGTATCTTTTGTTTGTCTCATAAATATGCAAGATTACAGGTACGTCTTGCTACTTCTACTTACACTTAGGTCACACTACACATACATGTACAAGCATATACATACACACCCCTCTGGGTTTTCTGCTATTTTCTTTCTAGTTCTTGTTCTTGTTTATTTCCTCTTACCTCCATGGGAAAGTGGAACAGAATTCTTCCTCCGTAAGCCATGCGTGTTGTAAGAGGCGACTAAAATGCCGGGAGCAAGGGGCTAGTAACCCCTTCACCTGTATATATTACTAAATTTAAAAGGAGAAACTTTCGTTTTTCCTTTTGGGCCACCCCGCCTTGTTGGAATATGGCCGGTGTGTTGAAAGAAAGATATTATATTATATATTATATATTATATATTATAGTAGTAGGTTGGTAGACGGCAACCACCCAGGGAGGTACTACCGTCCTGCCAAGTGAGTGTAAAACGAAAGCCTGTAATTGTTTTACATGATGGTAGGATTGCTGGTGTCTTTTGTCTGTCTCATAAATATGCAAGATTACAGGTATGTCTTGCTACTTCTACTTACACTTAGGTCACACTACACATATATGTACACATTTATTTATACACACTCATCTGAGTTTTCTTTGATTTTATCTTAACAGTTCTTGGTCTTATTACTCTTCCTTTTATATCCATGGGGAAGTGGAATAAAAACCTTTCCTCCGTAAGCCATGCGTGTTGTAAAAGTCAAGTAAAATGCCGGGAACAATGGGCTAGTAACCTCTTTTACTGTAAAGATTACTAAAAAGAATAGGAAGAAAATTGTCAAAGTGGGAAGTCTGAATATGTGTGGATGTTGTGCAAATGATAAGAAAGAGATGATTGTGGATGTTATGAATGAGAAGAAGCTGGATGTCCTGGCTTTAAGTGAAATAAAGCTGAAGGGGGTGGGAGAGTTTCAGTGGAGAGGAATAAATGGGATTAGATCAGGGGTTTCAAATAGAGTTAAGAGACTCTCTGACCGTGGGTACAAATCCTGCCCGTGGTATGGTTAAGGAGTAGCAATAAATAACAAAAAAGGCACAATTCTGTGACTGGAACGATACACAAATAACCCGCACATAAAAGAGAGAAGTTTACGACAACGTTTCGGTCCGACTTGGACCACTGACTTTGTCAATGGTCCAAGTCGGACCGAAACGTCGCCATAGCATTTTCTCTTTTATGTGTGGGTTATTTGAGTAGCAATAATGTTGAAGGATAAGATATGGCAGGAAAAGAGGGACTATAAATGTATTAATTCAAGGATTATGTGGAGTAAAATAAAGGTTGGATGTGAAAAGTGGGTTATAGTAAGCGTATATGCACCTGGAGAAGAAAGAAGTGTAGAGGAGAGAGAGAGATTTTGGGAAATGTTGAGTGAATGCGTGGGGAGTTTTGAACCAAGTGTGAGAGTATTTGTGGTTGGGGATTTCAATGCTAAAGTAGGTAAAAATGTTGTGGAGGGAGTAGTAGGTAAATTTGGAGTGCCAGGGGTAAATGTAAATGGGGAGCCTTTAATTGAACTATGTGTAGAAAGAGATTTGGTAATAAGTAATACATAATTTATGAAAAAGAGGATAAATAAATATACAAGGTATGATGTAGCACGTAATGAAAGTAGTTTGTTAGATTATGTATTGTAAAAGGACACAAGTGCAACTAATGTGACATTTATTGTGGAAACGTTTCGCTTTCCAGGAGCTTTATCAAGCCAATGGATTGATAAAGCTCCTGGAGAGCGAAACGTTGCCACAATAAATGTCACATTAGTTGCACTTGTGTCCTTTTACTTTACATATTGTCGGTAATTCTACAAACTTTATTAGATTATGTATTAGTGGATAAAAGGTTGATGGGTAGGCTCCAGGATGTACATGTTTATAGAGCGGCAACTGATATATCGGATCATCATTTAGTTGTAGCTATAGTTAGAGTAAGAAGTAGATGGGACAATAGGAAGGTGGCAACAAGTAGGAGGGAAATGAAAGTGTATAAACTAAGGGAGGAGGAAGTTCGGGTGAGATATAAGCGACTATTGGCAGAAAGGTGGGCTAGTGTAAAGATGAGTAGTGGGGAGGTTGAAGAGGGTTGGATGAGTTTTAAAAATGCAGTATTAGAATGTGGGGCAGAAGTTTGTGGCTATAGGAGGGTGGGGGCAGGAGGAAAGAGAAGTGATTGGTGGAATGATGAAGTAAAGGGTGTGATAAAAGAGAAAAAGTTAGCTTATGAGAGGTTTTTACAAAGCAGAAGTGTCATAAGAAGAGCTGAGTATATGGAGAGTAAAAGAAAGGTGAAGAGAGTGGTGAGAGAGTGCAAAAGGAGAGCAGATGATAGAATGGGAGAGGCATTGTCAAGAAATTTTAATGAAAATAAGAAAAAATTTTGGAGTGAGTTAAACAAGTTAAGAAAGCCTAGGGAACGTATGAATTTGTCAGTTAAAAACAGAGTAGGGGAGTTAGTAGATGGGGAGATGGAGGTATTTGGTAGATGGCGAGAATATTTTGAGGAACTTATAAATGTTGAGGATGAAAGGGAGGCGGTAATTTCATGCACTGGCCAGGGAGGTATACCATCTTTTAGGAGTGATGAAGAGCAGAATGTAAGTGTGGGGGAGGTACGTGAGGCATTACATAGAATGAAAGGGGGTAAGACAGCTGGAACTGATGGGATCGTGACAGAAATGTTAAAAGCAGGGGGGGGATATAGTGTTGGAGTGGTTGGTATTTTTGTTTAATAAATGTATGAAAGAAGGGAAGGTACCTTAAGGAAGAATTGAGGTTGGCGAATTTGGAAATTCGGCGATTGACCGAGGAGAACAAGAAGATTCGTAGTAGTCCTCCTGTTTTGAGTCCTCAGGTCAAGAAGGGAAACTGGTCAGTGGCTGGACAGCAGGGAAAGAAGTTGACGATCAAGAAGACGAATGGAAAGGTAGAAACGATGAAGAAGAAAGAGACTGCCGTGGAAACTGTTGTGGAAACATCCAATACATTCTCAGTGCTACCCGACGAATGTGAGTTGACTACTGGGAACGACACGACGAAAGACATTAAGGAAGGTAAGAATATTGTTGTTGTTGGGGATAGCCAAGTTAGGTATATGGATAGGGCGTTCTGCTTGAAGGACAGGAGTAGGAGACAGAGAGTTTGCTTTCCTGGGGCTGGGATGGAGGATATTGTTAGCCGTCTGGATGACATCATGAGAGGTAATGGGAGCAATCCTATTATCTGTCTCAGTGCTGGAGGCAACGATGTTGGCAGACGTAGGAGTGAGGACCTGATTAGCAGGTATAGGTCAGCAATAGAAATAATTAGAAGTAAGGGTGGGAACCCTCTCATATGTGGTATTTTGCCAAGGAGGGGAGTTGGAAGTGAATGGTTGTCCAGGGCAATTGGTGTCAATTGCTGGCTGGACAAATACTGTAAGGAAAATGCGGTAACATTCATTGACAACTGGGACCTCTTCTATGGCAGAAATGACATGTATGCTAGGGATGGGGTTCACTTATCTAGGTGTGGGGTGGGAGCACTGGCAACTGCAGTGGAGGGAGCAGTTAGGACTTTAAACTAGGAATAGTTAGTGGTATGGGTTTTGGCAGGAAAACAGTGAAGTCCCAGTGTAGTAATATTACGAGTTCTAGGGGAACTAGTAATAATAAGAACGAGATAGATATTGAAAAGCCAGGGACCTTGGGTGATAAAGACGGTAATAGGTTTAGTAGAAAAATAGAAATGAGCAGGAAGGGTAAAGAGAAAGGAGAGTCTTTCAATGTTTATTATGCTAATTGCCGTAGTGCTAGGAATAAGATGGACGAGTTGAGATTAGTTGCTAGTGTAGGTAACATTGATGTATTTGCCTTAACTGAGACGTGGTTTAATTCAAAAAGTCGGGACATGCCTGCGGAATGTCATATTCAGGGTTTTAAATTGTTCCAAGAAGATAGAAGTATTGGGAGGGGGGGTGGGGTGGCATTGTACGTCCGAGATCGCTTGAACTGTTGCATAAAAACGGGTATTAAGTCTGAAGTAACACATACAGAGTCTGTTTGGATAGAATTTTCAGAGGGGCATGAAAAACTGATTTTAGGAGTGATATACCGTCCCCCTAACTTAGATAGGGACCAAGGGAAACTACTATGGGAGGAAATTGTTAAGGCCACAAGGCACGATAATGTAGTAATTCTAGGAGACTTTAACTTTAGTCATGTTGATTGGAATTTCTTGACTGGGAATTTAGAATCGTACGACTTCTTAGAAGTATTTCAGGATTGTTTTTTGAAGCAGTTTGTGACAGAACCTACAAGGGGAAATAACCTGCTTGACTTAGTTATGGCAAACAATGAATCCCTTGTTAATAATTTAGAAATTTCAGAGGAACTGGGTGCTAGCGACCACAAATCAATTACATTTAGCATTGAATGGAAGTACGATAGTAGCGATAACTCAGTAACAGTCCCAGATTTTCGCTTAGCAGATTACGATGGGCTTAAAGAACACTTATCATCTGTTGACTGGGGTAACGAAGAGAGCTATCAATATGACAGTTTTCTGAACACTATACATGCTGCTCAAAGAGCGTTTATCCCATATAAAGAAATTAGATCAAATAGAAATGACCCAAAATGGATGAATAATAGGCTCAAATATCTACTAGGGCATAAGAAAGGAATTTATAGGCGTATCAAAAGAGGTGAGGGTCATCTTATGAATCAGTATATTGACATTAAGAGGGACATTAAAAAGGGGATAAGAAAAGCTAAAAGGGACTATGAAATTAAAGTTGCTAGGGATTCTAAAACTAACCCAAAAAGTTTTTTCCAGGTCTATAGAACAAAAGTTAGAGATAAGATAGGTCCCCTTAAAAATAACTATGGGCACCTTACTGACAATGAGAATGAAATGTGCTTGATTTTAAATAATTATTTTCTCTCAGTTTTTACACAGGAAGACACTAACAATATTCCAGTAATTAATTTTTACAGTGGGCTAGAAGAAGATAAATTATGTAACATCACAGTCACTAGTGAGATGGTTGTGAGGCAGATAGACAGACTGAAGCAAAATAAGTCGCCGGGTCCTGATGAGGTTTTTTCAAGGGTTCTTAAGGAATGCAAAATGGAACTCTGTGAACCATTAACTAATATTTTTAATTTATCTCTTCAAACAGGTGTAGTGTCTGATATGTGGAAGATGGCTAATGTAACTCCTATTTTTAAAACAGGGGACAAGTCGTTACCGTCAAATTACCGCCCAATAAGCCTGACCTCAATTGTAGGCAAATTACTAGAGTCAATTATAGCTGAGATTATAAGAAGCCATCTCGATAAGCATAGCTTGATTAATGATACTCAGCATGGATTCACAAGAGGCCGGTCTTGTCTAACTAATTTATTAACTTTCTTCAGTAAAGCTTTTGAGGCTGTTGACCACAATAAAGAATTTGATATTATTTACTTAGATTTTAGTAAGGCTTTTGATAGAGTTCCGCACCATAGACTGTTAAAGAAAGTGGCAGCCCATGGCATTGGGGGAAAAGTGCTCTCGTGGATCGAGTCATGGCTCACTGACAGGAAGCAGAGAGTGTCCATAAATGGGGTTAAATCCGAGTGGGGATCTGTAACAAGTGGCGTTCCACAGGGATCAGTCTTGGGCCCGTTGTTGTTTATAATATATATCAATGATCTTGATGAGGGAATTACTAGTGATATGAGCAAATTCGCCGATGACACAAAGATAGGTAGGATAATTGATTCAAACGTAGATGTTAGGGAACTTCAGGAGGACTTAAACAAACTCTATTCTTGGTCAGAAAAGTGGCAGATGCAGTTCAATGTAGATAAGTGCAAGGTTCTGAAGCTTGGGAGTGCCCATAACCCTAGTACTTATAAATTAAATGATGTAGAACTTAGCCATACAGATTGCGAAAAGGACTTGGGGGTTATGGTGAGCAGCAACCTTAAACCAAGACAGCAATGCCTAAGCGTACGTAATAAGGCAAATAGATTACTGGGATTTATATCAAGAAGTGTAAGCAACAGAAGTCCAGAGGTCATACTGCAGCTTTATACATCATTAGTAAGGCCTCACCTTGATTATGCAGCTCAGTTCTGGTCTCCGTATTACAAAATGGACATAAATTCGTTAGAAAACATTCAGCGTAGGATGACTAAATTAATACATAGCATCAGAAATCTTCCTTATGAAGAAAGATTGAAGACTCTTAAGTTACATTCACTTGTTAGACGAAGAATGAGGGGAGACCTGATCGAAGTGTATAAGTGGAAGATAGGTATTAATAAAGGGGATATTAATAAGGTCTTGAGGATGTCTCTCCAAGAGAGAACCCGCAGTAATGGATTTAAATTAGATAAGTTTAGATTTAGAAAGGACATAGGAAAGTATTGGTTTGGAAATAGGGTAGTTGATGAGTGGAACAGTCTACCTAGTTGGGTTATTGAGGCTAGGACTTTGGGTAGTTTCAAATCTAGGTTGGATAAGTACATGAGTGGGAAGGGTTGGATTTGAGTGGGACTTTCACATCAGAGCTTATTTCTTGGGTAGCATTGAAAATTGGGTTGGGTAAATGTTTTGTTAGTGGGATGAATTGTAAAGGACCTGCCTAGTATGGGCCAGCAGGCCTCCTGCAGTGTTCCTCCTTTCTTATGTTCTTATGTTCTTATGATTGGCAGAGAGCATGTATAGTCCCTTTATATAAAGGGAAAGGGGACAAAAGAGATTGTAAAAATTATAGAGGAATAAGTTTATTGAGTATACCAGGAAAAGTGTACGGTAGGGTTATACATGTAACTGAAAGAATTAGAGGTAAGACAGAATGTAGGATTGCGGATGAGCAAGGAGGTTTCAGAGTTGGTAGAGGATGTGTAGATCAAGTGTTTACATTGAAACATATATGTGAACAGTATTTAGATAAAGGTAGGAAAGTTTTTATTGCATTTATGGATTTAGAAAAGGCATATAATAGAGTGGATAGAGGAGCAATGTGGCAGATGTTGCAAGTATATGGAATTGGTGGTAAGTTACTAAATGCTGTAAAGAGTTTTTATGAGGATAGTGAGGCTCAGGTTAGGGTGTGTAGAAGAGAGGGAGACTACTTCCAAGTAAAAGTAGGTCTTAGACAGGGATGTGTAATGTCACCATGGTTGTTTAATATATTTATAGATGGGGTTGTAAAAGAAGTAAATGCTAGGGTGCTCGGGAGAGGGGTGGGATTAAATTATGGGGAATCAAATATAAACTGGGAATTGAAACAGTTACTTTTTGCTGATGATACTGTGCTTATGGGAGATTCTAAAGAAAACTTGTAAAGGTTAGTGGATGAGTTTGGGAGTGTGTGTAAAGATAGAAAGTTGAAAGTGAACATAGAAAAGAATAAGTTGATGAGGGTACCAAATGATTTAGATAAAGAAAAATTGGATATCAAATTGGAGAGGAAGAGTATGGAAGAAGTGAATGTTTTCAGATACTTGGGAGTTGACGTGTCGGCGGATGGATTTATGAAGGATGAGGTTAATCATAGAATTGATGAGGGAAAAAAAGGTGAGTGGTGCGTTGAGGTATATGTGGAGTCAAAAAATGTTATCTATGGAGGCAAAGAAGGGAACATATGAAAGTATAGTAGTACCAACACTCTTATATGGGTATGAAGCTTGGGTTGTGAATGCTGCAGTGAGGAGGCAGTTGGAGGCAGTGGAGATGTCCTGTCTAAGGGCAATGTGTGGTGTAAACATTATGCAGAAAATTAGGAGTGTGGAAATTAGGAGAAGGTGTGGAGTTAAAAAAAGTATTAGTCAGAGGGATGAAGAGGGGTTGTTGAGGAGGTTTGGTCATTAAGAGAGAATGGATCAAAGTAGAATGACATGGAGAGCATTTAAATCTGTAGGAGAAGGAAGGCGGGGTAGGGGTCATCCTTGAAAAGGTTGGAAGGAAGGGGTAAGGGAGGTATTGTGGGCAAGGGGCTTGGACTTCCAGCAGGCGTGCATGAGCGTGTTCGATAGGAGTGAATGGAGACGAATGGTATTCGGGACCTGACGATCTGTTGGAGTTTGAGCAGGGTAATATTTAGTGAAGGGATTCAGGGAAACCGGTTATTTTTATATCTGGAGAGATCTGGAGAGAGTTCCGGGGGTCAACGCCCCCGCGGCCCGGTCTGTGACCAGGCCTCCTTAGGTCAGTGTCCCAGGATGCGACCCACACCAGTCGACTAACACCCAGGTACCCATTTTACTGATGGGGAACATAGACAACAGGTGGAAAGAAACACGTCCAATGTTTCTACTCTGGCTGGGAATCGAACCCAGGCCCTCACTGTGTGAAGCGAGAGCGTTAACCACCAGGCCACCAGAGCCTGGACTTGAGTCCTGGAAAAGGGAAGTACAATGCCTACACTCTAAAGGAGGGGTTTCAGGATATTAGCAGTTTGGAGGGATATGTTGTCCATCTTTATACGTATATGCTTCTAACCTGTTGTGTTCTGAGCACCTCTGCAAAAACAGTGATTATGTGTGAGTGAGGTGAAAGTGTTGAATGATGATGAAAGTATTTTCTTTTTGGGGATTTTCTTTCTTTTTGGGTGACCCTGCCTCGGTGGGAGACTGCCGACTCATTGAAAAAAAAAAAAAAAAAAAAGGAGAAACTTTCGTTTCTCCTTTTGGGCCACCCTGCCTCAGTGGGATATGGCCGGTGTGTTGAAAGAAGAACGAAAAAGTTTTGGAGTGAGATTAATAAGTTGAGGAAACCTAGGGAACAAACGGATTTGACAGTTAAAAATAAGAGAAGAGAGTTATTAAATGAAGAGTTAGAGGTATCGGGAAGATGGAGGGAATATTTTGAGGAATTGTTAAATGTTGATGAAGATAGGGAGGCTGTCATTTCCTGTATAGGGCAAGGAGGAATAACATCTTGAAGGAGTGAGGAAGAGCCAGTTTTGAGTGTGGGGGAGGTTTGTGAGGCAGTGGGTAGAATGAAAGAGGGTAAGGCAGCTGGGATTGATGGGATAAAGATAGAAATGTTAAAAGCAGGAGAGGTTATAGTTTTGGAGTGGTTGGTGCTATTATTTAATATATGTATGGAAGAGGATAAGGTACCTAGGGATTGGCAGAGAGCATGCTTAGTTCCTTTGTATAAAGGCAAAGGGGATAAAAGAGAGTGCAAAAATTATAGGGAAATAAGTCTCTTGAGTCCTAGGTTGGTAGACAGCATCCGCCCAGGGAGGTACTACCGTTCTGCCAAGTGAGTGTAAAACGAAAGTCTGTAATTGTTTTACATGATAGGATTGCTGATGTCTTTTGTCTGTCTCATAAACATGCAAGATTTCAGGTACGTCTTGCTACTTCTACTTACACTTAGGTCACACTACACATACATGTACAAGCATATATATACATACCCCTCTGGGTTTACTTCTATTTTCTTTCTAGTTCTTGTTCTTGTCTATTTCCTCTTATCTCCATGGGGAAGTGGAACAGAATTCTTCCTCCATAAGCCATGCGTGTTGTAAGAGGCAACTAAAATGCCGGGAGCAAGGGGCTAGTAACCCCTTCTCCTGTATATATTACCAAATTTGAAAGGAGAAACATTGGTTTTTTTCTTTTGGGCCACTCTGCCTCGGTGGGATACGGCCGGTGTGTTGTAAGAAAGAAAGAGTAAGACAGAGAGTAGAATAGCAGATGAACAAGGAGGCTTTAGGAAAGGTAGGGGGTGTGTAGACCAAGTGTTTACAGTGAAACATAAATGGTGAACAGTACAGTGGTCCCTCGCTTTTCGTAGTTCTCGGCAATCATAAATTTCGCCAAGCATTGGGGTATTTTTGTATAAACATGGACTCGCTTTTCATAGGTTGACTTGCGAATAGTAGTTCGTCCGGGACGCGTACGCACGGTGTGAGCCGGGGCGGCCTCCCTACCCAGCCAGTCTGGCATTGTTTACCAGTGAGTGAAGGTCCCCTCACGTTCTCCTACGAAATATTTCATAATATTCCACTCATTTTAGTGCTTGCAAGTACTAAATAAGCTACCACGGCTCCAAAGAAAGCTAATAGTGCCAAGCCTGTGGTAAAGAAGGTGAGAAATACGTACAGTGACAAAGTCTTGGGCCAGTTTAAGGGAAGTGTTAAAGAGATGCCAGAAACAGAGCTCTCTCCACAGTTACTTTGCGAGACAGGACTAGAGTGACTCTCAAGGTGGTCCTAGTGGCATTAAGAAACAGAGAAGAGAAGCAACCCCAGAAAAGCAATTGGTACCTGAGGTGTTGCTGGAAGGGGATTCCCCTTCCAAACTGTAAACAATCCAATCTCTCTCCTCCTCCAGTCGCTCATACACTAAGAAAAATCTCTAATAAAGGTAAGTGTTATGCTGTTAATGTTTCATTCATCATTTCCCATTGTATTGTTTATGTACTACATGTATATTTCATGTAAAATTTTTTTTTTGTTTTAATACTTCTGGGTGTCAGGAACGGATTAATTGTATTTACATTATTTCTTATTGGGAAAATTGATTCGCAAATCGTACATTTCGTTTATAGTAGCGCCTCCAGGAACGGATTAATTATGAAAAACGAGGGACCATTGTATTTAGATAAGGGTAAAGAGGATTTTGTGGCATTTATGGATTTAGAAAAGTCATATGACAGGGTGGATAGGGGGGCAATGTGGCAGCTGTTGCAGGTGTATGGTATAGGAGGTAGGTTACTGAAAGCAGTGAAGAGTTTTTACGAGGATAGTGAGGCTCAGGTTAGAGTATGTAGGAGGGAGATTATTTCCCAGTAAAAGTAGGCCTTAGACAAGGATGTGTGATGTCACCGTAGTTGTTCAATATATTGATAGATGGGATTGTAAGAGAAGTGAATGCTAGGGTCTTGGCAAGAGGTGTGGAGTTAAAAGATAAAGAATCAAACACAAAGTGGGGGTTGTCACAGTTTCTCTTTGCTGATGACACGGTGCTTTTGGGAGATTCTGAAGAGAAGTTGCAGAGATTGGTGGATGAATTTGGTAGGGTATGTAAAAGAAGAAAATTAAAAGTGAATATAGGAAAGAGTAAGGTTATGAGGATAACAAAAAGATTAGGTGAGAAAAAAGAGTGGATATCAGATTGGAGGGAGAGAGTATGGAGGAGGTGAATGAGGTGAATGTATTCAGATATTTAGGAGTGGACGTGTCAGCAGATCGGTCTATGAAGGATGAGGTGAATCATAGAATTGATGAGGGGAAAAGGGTGAGTGGTGCACTTAGGAGTCTGTGGAGACAAAGAACTCTGTCTGTGGAAGCAAAAAGGGGAAAGTATGAGAGGATAGTTGTACAACACTCTTGTATGGGTGTGAAGCATGGGTGATGAATGTTGCAATGAGGAGAAGCCTGGAGGCAGTGGAGATATCGTGTCTGAGGGCAATGTGTGGTGTGAATATAATGCAGAGAATTTGTAGTTCGGAAATTAGGAGAAGGTGTGGGATTACCAAAACTATTATCCAGAGGGCTGAGGAGGGGTTGTTGAGGTGGTTCGGACATGCAGAGAGAGTGGAACAAAACAGAATGACTTCGAGAATGTATAAATCTGTAGAGGGAAGGCGGGGTAGGGGGTCGGCCTAGGAAGGGTTGGAGGGAAAGGGTAAAAGAGATTTTGTGT
Organism: Cherax quadricarinatus; assembly: GCF_038502225.1. Taxonomy (NCBI): domain Eukaryota; kingdom Metazoa; phylum Arthropoda; class Malacostraca; order Decapoda; family Parastacidae; genus Cherax; species Cherax quadricarinatus. The sequence continues at coordinate 30,286,255 of NC_091317.1, read as the reverse complement.
GCGAGGGGCTTGGACTTCCAGCAAGCGTGCATGAGCGTATTTGATAGGAGTGAATGGAGACAAATGGTTTTTAATACTTGATGTAGATGAATGGTTCAAAGAACTGACATTTTAAATTAGAGACATGTGCAACTGTTGGGTATCTTTATTGAGGAAACGTTTTGCCACACAGTGGCTTCATCAGTCCATACAAAGGATAAACTTGAAGAACAGGAGGAGAATGAGGTAATCAGTCCCTCAGTCTTGAATAGAATATGGCATATGAACGGAGAAGCAGCTTATAAACCGTATGGCAGGAGAGGTGCAGCAGTCGTAGGTGGTATCACATTTGTCCAATGTGGAAGTAGGTCATGCCCAAGGGTTAGGCAAGCGAAGAATTCCCAAGTATTAAGATCCCAAGATCTTTGGTTCTTTGAACCATTCATCTACAATCCTGTCAGACACTGCAACTTCTTGGGATCTTAATACTTGGAAATTCTTCGCTTGCCTAACCCTTGGGCATGACCTACTTCCACACTGGACAAATGTGACACCACCTACGACTGCTGCACCTCTCCTGCCATATGGTTTATAAGCTGCTTCTCCGCTCATATGCCGTATTCTATTCAAGATTGATGGACTGACCACATCGACTCAAGGCTGAGGGACTGATTATCTCATTCTCCTCCTGTTCTTCAAGTTTATCCTTTGTATGGACTGATGAAGCCACTGTGTGGCAAAACGTTTCCTCAATAAAGATACCCAAGAGTTGCACATGTGTCTAATTTAACAATACTTGATGTGCTGTTGGAGTGTGAACAAAGTAACATTTATGAAGGGATTCAGGGAAACCGGCAGGCCAGACTTGAGTCCTGGAGATGGGAAGTACAGTGCCTGCACTCTGAAGGAGGGGTGTTAATGTTGCAGTTTTATAACTGTAGTGTAAAGCACCCTTCTGGCAAGACAGTGATGGAGTGAATGATGATGAAAGTTTTTCTTTTTCAGACCACCCTGCCTTGGTGGGAATCGACCGATGTGTTAATAAATTATAAAAAATAAAAATTATATAAAATAATATGAAAATAAGAAAAAATGGTATAGCGGCAACACTTCCTCAAGCGGCAGGACACGATGTTGCCGTCAGGTGTGCATTAAGTGCCAACTTTGCAGCCTCATATCTCAGTAAGTACTGACCCTAATTTTTTTTTATTTTAACCCTTTGACTGTCGCAACCCCCAATCCTGAGGTGTCTCCTGGTGTCGCAAAATTTCAAAAAAAAAAAATTATTTTTTGATGAAATGATGGAGAATCTTTTCCCGATTGTAATGACACCAAAAAAACGAAATTTGATGGAAAACTGACGGAATTATGCTCTCGTGAAGTTAGCGACCACGGCGATATTTACAAATTGGCGATTTCGCCCACTTTGAGCCCTATTTTCGGCTAATTCCATTGTTCCAGTCGACCAAACTCATAGCTATTTCTTTAGAACTCCATTTTTTCTATCGATTGAGTACAAGAAACTGCCCATTTACCGATTTCAACTACCCAATAATGTGGTCAGAAATTTGCAATTTGGCCAATTTCACGAAAATTAAAAAATATGACAATTTCAAAATAAGGTCCAGAATGAACAATGCAGACATTCCTGGTTCTAAAATAACATTTTCTTTGTTCATCAATTATGTCTCCAGGCCCCTCTGATATTACTCTTGCTTTCTATTTTGAATTTTTATTCAAACAAAAAATAGAAAACTTACTATTATGCAGACTACTGAAATACTGTAATAATTGTATAAATAACATCATCCCATTCATGACTGCATATTAGAATGGCTAGTTGGACATTTATTGGACAATGACATCATTTGTTTACTTTTGAACATCGGCAAAAATCAAACATTTTCCCTACTTTGAGCTCCATTTCCAGGTTCTTTTTATAGTAAAATCAATCAAAATCACCTCTACTTCTATAATATGTTTTTCATTCTATCAAATGAGACCAAGAAAATGAGAATACAACCATAAATACTATACGAAAATAGACCACAAAGTCGGCAATTTAATTAAAAAAAAATGGTCGGAGTTTTTTTTTCTCATTATGCACTGCATGCTCCAGGATTTTTTTTATATGGTGCACACTGACCACACAGACCCATTCTCTCACATGTGGGCCTACCAGCTTTCTCCTGTTTGATTTGAAGCCGCTAGAATTTATGAGTATATATACGTCAAACACGGTACCTCGTAAGACGTATGTGAGGGAAAAGTTCAATAGATAGGAGTAGCGAGGGAATATATAGTAACAATAGTTTCATTGCCGGCTACTTGTTAAGGTAGGGTAAGTCAAGCTCCCGCTATTCCCGCCTTTTTTTTCCCCCTCCCCGAAAGTGATAGTTTGATTGCCGGCTGCTTGTTAACGTAGGGTCAGTCTAGCTCCCACTATCCCTTCCCCTCCCTCTTCCCCCCCCCGAAAGGTGACGTGTGGGGCTCTGGTCAAACAGTAAATCACTCGACTCACAGCTCCCAACACTACTGTAAGTACATGCCTGCCTTGTATTCTAGTGGATTTATTGGTTGAAAGCTTCACTTTTGACCAATAATAAACTTAGTCTTTTCATCCTTGCTCCAAGTTGATTGTTGTAATAGTCACCACATCTTTTAGGTATTGTACTTATCATGGAGAGTGATTATTTAACCCTTTCAGGGTCCAAGGCCCAAATCTGGAGTCATGCACCAGTGTCCAAGAATTTTCAAAAAAAAAATTTGTTATTTTTTCTTGTCAGCATAGTTGCTGATCCCTGTATTCCCAGTATTATATAGCATAGCATATTAGTATCATCCCTGTGCTTTAGACACGAGATCCCTCGTAAGCCTTTGGCTTTGTGTGACGTCATAGGCATACACATGGGCAGTGATCCCTTTGTCCCGCTCTCACTCGGCGGCAGACCTACAGAACGTGAACAGGCTTGGCACCGGGCTCCATCTCTCATCTCAGTCTGACAATATATTTACCATCCTACAAGTGTGTCTACTTTCAACCTACGATATCTCCATTTAAGAACCCTTACGATAAATGGTGACAGCGGTGAGCCTGTAATTCTGACGATTACAGCGATTTCTGGAGATAAAATTTCGACCAGCAAGACGGCCATTTCGTGTTACCAGTAGGCCTACCGACTACCGAGATTCACCCAGCCAGCTACCTCAAGCCAGCTACTCTACCAGCTTCTACATTATTCACTGGTCAGTCTCTTTATATTAGTGGTTATCCGCTTTTGCATTACTCCCGAGGGGTTGACCCGAGTTTGCAAAATAAGCCAGCTTCCAGTCTGTGGTGGGGGAGTCAGAACACCCGAGTCCAGTCCAGCCTCGCCTACTCCATCCAATTATTTTGCCTGCCAAGCCAGCTTCCACCCCTGCTGTGCTCATCGTGTGAAGTTATCAAGCTATTCTGTGTGAAGGGTTAAGATAAGCCAGCTAGCAACTAACCCAAGTGTCTTACCCCAGTACTCAGGCAAGCCACGTGACTAGTCTTCATCGCTTGTGATTCAAGTTCCAAGCATTCTGAGTGCTCCTTGTCATCCTTGTGGTGTTGTAGTATTTCGTGGGTTTCTTCTAAGCCAGCCGGCTTAGAATTATCTTCGCGGCAGTGTGGGTTTTCTCAGTGAGGCTTACGACGTTCAACCCATAAGCCCAGCCACTCACGATCACGTGTGTCGCATCATTGCCGGTCTCAGACGCCTCGCTCAGCCATCACCCACAAACCCAACTACAGTCGGCCATTACAACTCACCTACCTCATCAGTGTTTTGGTGCATTGCTAAGGGTTGTAGCACCATATTTTAAGGACCACATAGGGGGTCAAGAGCTAGAGAGTGGCGCGCCATCTTTAAAAGCCTCCTATGTGTTGTCTCTCGCCGATTTAAGCGCAATTCTACGATCATCTGTGCAGAGGACAGCAGCAAGACGATAAAAACAATCCATCAATCTCATTTTTTTCAAGTGTTACAGCTATAATATTTTTTTTTTAGAGACATTTGCGAGTGTTGAGACATTTCTTTTGTGTTCCCAGTGAATTTTTCTCTTAGTGACATTCAGTGACTCTTGATCAGACTCAGTGTTTATCATGTACTGATTCTATTAATTTCTTTTAATCTCCTTAATTCAGTGTTAATTTTCGTGTATTATTTTATATCTGTTGTGTTGTGTTTCTTTTTATACACACTTGAAGTAAGTACTTAGTGTTTCCTTTGTTGTGTGTGCAACATATGAGCAGTATAGAACTTGTGTTTAAACTTCAGAATTCCAGTGAATTAACTCAGTAAATTTTTCACCTCATATTCTGCATCACAACTCAGTGTTGTCTGTTATATTTTTTTTTTTCTTCCTAGCAATTGTGTATTTTTGTTTGTTCCCTGTGTGTTGAACATTCTTGTGTTCATATTTTTCCATTCAGCCAGTGTTTAATTTGTCTTATTTCCACAGACAATAGTGCCATTTTTAAAGCTCCAGCAAGAAATCTGTTTACAAAATTTTTTTTAAAAACATCAAGTTTCATTGCAAGAAAATTCTAGTACTGAGTTTATGTTGATGTTTTGTGCTCTGCATCACTGTAAGTGTTGTATTTCTTTTTGTTGTGTGTTTTAGCACCTATTATTTTTCATATTTTATTGAACAAATTCACTCTTAGTGCAATTTTTAAGTTCTCCTTTTAAAGTAAATTTTTCTTTTGCTTGTTGTTTAAGTGCAGTTAAGAGTTAAAGTGTTCATTCCTTGATATATTTCTTTTCTTGTGTGTTATAATTTTTATTATTGCACATTGACTCATTTTGCAATAATTCTTGTGCAAATATTGTGTTGCTATTAAAGTTTTTCTTGCAGAAAATTTTATGCAGTGTTGTGCAATACAGTTTCTTACAGTGCAGTTTCTTATGCTCTGTTCTGTGCATAGTATTTTATTCTGTCTGTCATTTTAATTTTTATTTCAGTGAATTGTGTGTTTGTTTTAATTTTTGCACAAGTTTATTGAGTCCATTTTATTATTTTATTGTGTATTTTCCTTGTTGCATTGAAAGTAAAGACAACTCACTGTGCCATTTATTCAATTTAAAGTAAAAGTTGAGCATATTAGATTTGAGCAAAGTACAAGTTCTCTTGATTTTCAGTGTTTGTTAAGTTGCATATTATTCTTGTGTGAGTTCTTTGCTTACTGTGTAACTTGTCAATTTTTAATTACTTATGCAGAATAGTTAAGCATTTTTTTCCATTTAAGCTTATTGTGTCATTCTCTCTATTTTTCTTGACTTATGCCCTTCAGTATTTTCACTGAGAAGATGTCCCAGTCACTTTTGAACGTTCACTTAGTGTATCATTCCAGTCAAAGTCAATATGAATCAGTCCACAGTACCAACATTCCCTTACTGACTGAAAGACAATATCTAGCCCTTGAGCAATGTCTTTGTTCTCACAGCTTGTATCTGAGATTTGTTAAAGTGCTGCGAAATGTGAAGTTCAGATTAAGTTCCTATAGATCCGTGAATTACTTATTAACGTAGCCGAGCGGTCAGGCACTAGTAATTCTGTCACTCCCATCTGTGTTCCACCTATACCTTCAGACTTGCAGGATAGTGTTCCGTTGCCTCAAGTGTCCGAGGACACTCAGACTGCCTTGAGTGCACAGCCTATCCCTGCAATGACTGCTAGTTCGAGTAGTAGTTTCTCCACAGGGGATGCCTTGTCAGAAAACGATTACTTGCAACTAGTAATGCCATCTCTTGTTGATGTGACATGCTGTCTGCAGAAAGACGTCTCTGTTACAGCAAGTGTTCTCACTAGAGTGTCTGTTGTTGTTCCTTGTGTTTCAGATGGTGATCCCATCCTAGTTGACAGTAATCAGTGCATTGTAAGAAGTTATTTCTCGAGTAACTTTCACATGTTAACGTTTGTAAGTGTAGTTTCTTTATAGCTGATACCTCGTGTCACTGTGTGCGACTCAGATTGAATATCAGCATTGTTCACCGTGTTCATTTCTTTTCTCCTGTGCTTGCAGTTGAGATAGTAGATTCGTTCTCCCTTGCTCATATTGCGTGTTATAGCGTTAATTTTTTTCAACCGGGGGGAGTCATCCACTCCACCGAGTTTGTTCATTCCTCCAGTAAGGAAGAACTGTTACCTTTATTCCAGAACAAACAGCCTACTGGAAGGTTAGCCAGATGGACCTTGACTATCCAAGAGTTCAATCCCACTTTTGAAAATTTACCTGGCAAGTCAAATGTAGTCGCAGATGCTTTATCGCGACACGTTAGTGTAGTTACTGCAGATCCTCCATTTACTGTCGAGGTTGTCAGAAATTCCCAAAGAACCGATCCCTTGTGTTCTGGTGTGATTCGATTCCTGCTCCAGGAAGATCTTATTCTTACTGTGAAGCCACCAGTACCCATTAGTGACTTTGTAACGAGCCAAGAATTACTGTATCGAATAGTCGAGTTGAGTACTCCTAGCAGACGAGTTAGTAATTCCACAGTCACTAGTGATTGTACCTGTATTTTGTAGATACTCGTTCAGATCTCTCTCAGTCAAGGCATGTGTTAGCCATTGCAGAGGAATTCAATCCTCCCAGAGATGATAACCATTCTGCATACGTAAACCTTACCCTCGCAGAATTGGGTTTAAGTGTAAACAGCCTGCATAATTAGATGTCCGAGATGAATGAATTTGTCAACTGTGTGTTTTATTATTAGCTGATCAGTTTGTCAGAAATTTTCGTGTTCACGTTCCCTCCGTATTCTGAGAATTAATAGTCTAGATTTGAGTGCACCGAATCTGCCTTTCTGTTAAACACTTCTTGTATATAATTATTCTTCCTCAGAATCCGTAGAGTGCATGAATACAGATCGATCGATCAATTCCATCCATATTGTATAATGATTTGTACTTATAGTTTGTAATGATTACGTTAACACCCATTACGTCAAAATCATGTTGTACCATCCATTAGTTCTAAGTTATATATGCATTTGTTATTGTATAGAATCAGCCCAGATCCGCCTGCCTGTTCAGCCTATAGATAGTAGTGTATGTCGGGACGACATACGTAACATGACCGAGCTGTCAGCATAGTTGCTGATCCCTGTATTCCCAGTATTATATAGCATAGCATATTAGTATCATCCCTGTGCTTTAGACACGAGATCCCTCGTAAGCCTTTGGCTTTGTGTGACGTCATAGGCATACACATGGGCAGTGATCCCTTTGTCCCGCTCTCACTCGGCGGCAGACCTACAGAACGTGAACAGGCTTGGCACCGGGCTCCATCTCTCATCTCAGTCTGACAATATATTTACCATCCTACAAGTGTGTCTACTTTCAACCTACGATATCTCCATTTAAGAAATCGTAGAGAATCTTTTTGTGAAGGTAATAAAACAAAAAGTACGAAATTTGGTGGAAAATTGACGAAATTATGCTCTCGCGAATTTTGATATGTCAGCAATATTTACGAATCGGCGATTTTGCCGACTTTGACTCCCATTTTAGGCCAATTACATTATTCCAATCAACCAAATTCTTATCTATTTCACTAGTATTACTTCTATTCTATCGATTGAGCACAAGAAATCGCCAAGTCAACTGTTTCAACTACAAAATAAAGTGATCGGAAATTGTTAATTTGGCCAATTTAACACAAAGTTCAAAATATTCCAATTTCAAAATAGGGTCCAGAATAAACAATGTAGGCATTCCTGGCACTAAACTAACATTTCCTCTGTTCATTAGTTATGTTTTGAGGCTTTACAAATAAATTCCATTTTGATTTTTTATTCACATAATGAATTTTTATTCACACCAAAAAAATAGAAGATTTACTGTTATGCAATACTGTAATAATTGTATAAATATCATCACCATATTTGTGAATGTATATTAGACCCACCAGCTGACGTGTATTAGACGTGTGAGGTCGTTTGTTTACTCTTGAATATCGGCAAAAATTTAACATTTCCGCTACTTTGAGCTCAGTTTCAAGCCATTTCCAGTGCTAAAACCAATCAAAATCATCTCTATTTCTGTAATATGTCTTCCATTCTATCAAATGAGACCAAGAAATCGCAAAAAAAACTATAAAAAACATACGAAAAAACACTGCAAAATTGCTGTTTTAATCGAAAAATCTTGATTTCAGTTTTTTTCTCTCATTATACACAGTGTGCTGCAGGATCTGTTTTATGTGGTGCACACATACCACATAGATGTATTCTCTCATATCTAGGCCCAAATGTACCACTCACAGTTTATCAGAGTGAGCTGAGCTCATGGCATAGATCTACGGTTTGGACACTCACCGTAAAGCCGTAGATATACGGGACGGACCCTGAAAGGGTTAAGCAGTGGGTAACCTGTCTATCTTTTCAGCTTGGATGACAGAGAGGGTCACCTGTCAATCAACGAGAAGAACTGACGGACTAACGTCCAGAGACTTCCCCATTTTGGATTTAATTACCTGTGCACGTGTATGAAATTGCAGGACGTAACCCCACATCATTGCAGCGGTAAAGAACCTGCTTTCCTGTCATCAGCAACGGCTAAGATTTCAACAACACGAAGTGTCACCAACACCAGACACCCCAATATATATATTAGCATTGAGTTCAAATGTTATTTTATTCATTTCATTTTTCATTTTTCTTTCAAATAGGATATACCTGTCATGTTTTATTGTTTTATGTTTGCTTTAATAAATAATAAAGTGTTTATCTTTGTGAATTATTATTTCGTTTTCTATTCATTAATTTTCCTGAGGAGGAGCCAGCTTTGGTAATACTGTCTGAAGTTATTACAGAGCTGAGTAAACCTTCACAACGTATATATACGGCCGCGACAGTCAAAGGGTTAATCCTATTACACTTAGAAAATTTTTCTCTGTATTTTAATGAAAAGAAAAGATTTTTTTTATTTTTCAAAATCTTCGGGGCACTGGGGGAGAGAACGCATAAATACGTTTGGACCCTTTAAGGGTTAAGGGGGTTAGGAAATACAGGATACAGCCCTCTGTGTCAAATGATTTAGAAACAATGAACTCATTATTACTGTTATGATCACAGCAATTTTATCTCTATCCATGATATAAGAACATAAGAACATAAGAAAGAAGGAACACTGCAACAGGCCTACTGACCCATGCGGAGCAAGTTCATTTTCCCCTCCCCCTGGATTAGCCCAATGACCCACCCAGTCTGGTCACCTCCACTCAAGGATGGAGCACAGCACCAGACCCAACAGCACAAGCTAGTCAGGTCCAACTCACACCCACCCACACCCACTCATGTATTTATCTAAATTATTTTTAAAACTACAAAACGTTTCAGCCTCAATAACTGTACTTGGGAGTTTGTTCCACTCATCCACGACTCTATTACCAAACCAGTGCTTTCCTATATCCTTCCTGAATCTGAATTTTTCCAACTTGAAACCATTGCTGCGAGTCCTGTCTTAACTAGAAATTTTCAGCACGCTATTTACATCCCCTTTATTTATTCCTGTTTTCCATTTATACACCTCGATTATATCCCCCCTAATTCTATGCCTTTTGAGAGAGTGCAGATTCAGGGCCCTCAGTCTATCCTCACATGGAAGATTTCTGATACATGGGATCATCTTTGTCATTCTCCTCTGTACGTTTTCCAGAGCATTTAGATCCATTCTGTAATACGGTGACCAGAACTGAACAGCATAATCTAAATGAGGCCTAACCAAGGATATATAGAGTTGAAGAACAACCTGAGGACTTCTATTATTTATACTTCTAGGTATGAAGCCAAGAATTCTGTTAGCTTTATTGCGAACACTAATGCACTGTTGTCTAAGTTTCAGATTACTGCTAACCAGAACTCCTAAATCCTTTTCACAATCAGTAGTATTAAGATCTACATTATTTAGTTTATATGTGGCATGGTTATTTAACTGTCCAACATTTAGAACTTTGCATTTGTCAACATTAAACTGCATCTGCCACTTCTCCAACCATTGAATCAGTCTATTGAAATCATCCAGGAGTGCTCTAGTGTCCTCATTAGAATGAATTGGCAGTACTCATTACTACCTACCCACTCCCCTATTCCTCCCACTGATTTATCAAGTTGAGGGTTTAACTATTTACCTGTTTTGGCCGTATATATACGTCTTACGAGCCAGTGTTTTGGACGTATATATACTCAATAATTCTGCCAGCTTCAAATCAAGCAGGAGAAAACTGGTAGGCCCACATGTGAGAGAATAGGTCTGTGTGGTCAGGGTGCACTGTGTAAAAAAAAAAAATCCTGCAGCACACAGTGCTTGAGAAAAAAAACTCTGACCGTGTTTTTGGACTAAAGTGCCGACTTTGAGGTGTATTTTCGTATAGTATTTATGGTTGTATTCTCATTTTCTTGGTCTCATTTGATAGAATGGAAAACATATTACAGAAATAGAGATGATTTTGATTAGTTTCATGATGAAAACAACCTTGAAATTGAGCTCAAAGTAGCAGAAATGTTCAATTTTTACCTATGTTCAAGAGTAAGCAAATCACACCACACGTCCAATACACGTCAACTGGGAAGTCTAATATTCTTTCACTAGTGCACTGATATTATTTATACCATTTTTACAATAATGCAGTAGTCTGCATAACAGTGAATCTTCTATTTTTTGTGTGAGTAAAAAATCAAAATAAAAAGCAAGAGTAATATAAGAGGGCCCTGAAGATGTGGCTAATGAACAGAGGATATGTTATTTTAGTGCCAAGAATTTCTGCACCGTTTATTCTGGACCCTATTTTGAAACTGGCATTTTTTTTTAATTTGCATGAAATTGGCCAAATTGCCAATTTCTGACCACTATTGGGTAGTTGAAATTGGTAATGGGTGGTTTCTTGTACTCAATTGATAGAAAGAATGGAGTTCTAAAGAAATAGCTACGAGTTTGGTCGCCTGGAACAATGGAATTGGCCGAAAATAGGACTCAAAGTTGGTGAAATCACCGATGCGTATATGTCACCAAGATCATTAACTTCGCGGGAGTGAAATTCTGTAAGTTTTCGATCAAATTTCATACTTTTGGTGTCATTATCATCGGGAAAAGATTCTCTATCATTTCATATGGAAAAATAATTTTTGATTTTTCCAAAAATTTTGTGATGCCAGGAGACATAAGAACATAAGAACATAAGAACGAAGGAACACTGCAGCAGGCCTACTGGCCCATGCGAGGCAGGTCCAAGTCTCCTACCGGCTTAAGCCAATGCACCCAACCTAGTCAGGTCAGGTCACCTTGACTTAAGGGAGGAACACGGCAACCGTCCTGGTAGCACAAGCTAATCAGGTCCAACTCACACCCACCCACACCCACTCATGTATTTATCCAACCTATTTTTAAAGCTACACAACGTTCTGGCCTCTAGGACTGTACTTGGGAGTTTGTTCCACTCATCCACAACTCTATTACCAAACCAGTACTTTCCTATATCCTTCCTGAATCTGAATTTTTCTAACTTAAAACCATTGCTGCGAGTCCTGTCTAGGCTAGATATTTTCAGCACACTACTTACATCCCCTTTATTTATTCCTGTCTTCCATTTATACACCTCAATCATATCCCCCCTAATTCTACGTCTTTCTAGAGAGTGCAGATTCAGGGCCCTTAGTCTATCCTCATTGGGAAGGTTTCTGACATATGGGATCAACTTTGTCATCCTCCTTTGTACATTTTCTAGAGCATTTATATCCATTCTGTAATACGGTGACCAAAACTGTGCAGCATAATCTAAATGAGGCTTAACCAAGGATGTATAGAGTTGAAGAACAACCTGAGGACTCCTATTATTTATGCTTCTTGATATGAAGCCAAGGATTCTATTAGCTTTATTGCGAACACTTATGCACTGTTGTCTTGGTTTCAGATTACTGCTAACCAGAACTCCTAAATCTTTTTTGCAATCCGTAATATTAACCCTTTCAGGGTCCGTCCCGTAGATCTACGGCTTTACGTTCAGGGTCCAAACCATAGATCTACACCAAAATTCTAGCACCGTCAAATTTAGCATGAGAAGGCTGGTAGGCCTACATCTAAGAGAATGGGTCTGGGTGGTCAGTGTGCACACCATAGAAAAAATCTGGACGCCCACATGGCATTGTGGGAATGCCGGCAAAGTAGCTTTGTTCATAGTGCCTGGCGGCAAGATGCTCTCACTCCCCACTCACTCTCCGGGCGAATTCTGACTCTCCTCTTCACAACTTACAGTTCTAAGACTGATGGAAGTGGAGCTGAAGATGAATTCTATGGTTTTGAACCATATGGTACCATTGAGCCATATGGTACAATGGTACTATATGGTACAATGGTGCCATGTCATACAATGGTATCATATGGTACAATGGTATATGGTACAATGGTACCATATGGTACAATGTATGTATATTACATTGCACCATATAGTACATTGTACCATATGGTACAGGGTACAGGGACCCTAATGGAAATAAATCTGTCTGACTTTTTTGAGTTATCCTAGGTTCTCCAAACATGCTGCTAAGTATGATATTCTATGTAACTTTATTTGTGTATAACTAAATAAACTTACTTACGATGCCACATGCACTTGAGTAAGTTTATTCAGGTGTACAGAAATACAATTACAGATTATCATACATAGTAGCATATGTATAAAATCCTAGGATAACGCAAATAAGTCAGGGTGACTTATTTCTATAGTTATCCCTGTATCTGTACCATATGGTACCCTGTACCATATGGTACCCTGCACCATATGGTACCCTGCACCATATGGTACCCTGCACCATATGGTACCCTGCACCATATGGTACCCTGCACCATATGGTACCCTGTACCATATGGTACCTTGTACCATATGGTACCCTGCACCATATGTTATCCTGTACTGCATGATACCCTTTACCATATAGTACAATGTACCATATGGTACCCTGTAACATATACCGTGTACCATATGGTCAATAGGTGTTGGTGGCATGAGACACCAGCCAAGACTGAGTGAGTGGCGACACAAGCTACTGACTCCACAGTTTCCCAGACAAAGTGCTTTGTCATCCACCTCAAGGAACACATAAAGTTCCTGTACACTTGTAAATATATAATAGAACATTACTAATATACAACATTTTTGCATATTTTTCTTGTAAACAATTATTGTAAACAAAATAATGATGAAAATATTAGTGTGTTGAATACAACACACTATATATTTTTCTTGTAAACAACTATTGTAACCAAAATAATGATGAAAATATTAGTGTGTTGAATACAACACACTATATATTTTTGTTGTAAACAACTATTGTAACCAAAATAATAATGAAAATACTAGTGTGCTGAATACAACAGTACCATATGGTACAATGAACCATATGGTATCATTGTACTGTATGGTACAATGTACCATATGGTACCATTGCATCATATGGTACCATTACACCATATGGTACCATAAGGTACCATTGCACCATATGGTACCATTGTATCATATGGTACCATTGTACCAAATGGTGCCATTCTACCATGTGGTACCATTGTATCATATGGTACCATTGTATCATGTGCCATTGTGCCATATTGTACCATTGTATCATATGATGCTACTGTACCATATGGTACCATTGCACCCTATGGTACCATTGCACCCTATTGCACCATTGTACCATATGGTACTATATGGTACCATTGTACCAAATGGTGCCATTCTACCATGTGGTACCATTGTATCATATGGTACCATTGTATCATGTGCCATTGTACTATATTGTACCATATGGCACCATTGTATGATATGGTACTGTTGTATTCAACACAATAACCGCACTAATATTTTCATCATTTTGTTTACAATAAACTTGTAAACAAGTTTTGTAAGCAATATAATGATAAACAAATTAGTGCAGTTATTGTGTTGAATACAATGAGTGTACACTTATACAATATACATTATATTGGTCTCACAGGCCATAAATGTTATTAGAAAAAGAAAAAAATTAGAAAAGAAAAGATAAAAGTATAAAAAAACATAAAATAAAAAAATGGGATTTTGCGGAAGTCACTGATGTTGCCGCCACCCAGTCATTTTGGGTTAACTTCCCACCGCTGTATCTCGGTAAGTACTGATCAGAAAAAAAAAAATTTTGTCTTATTACCTTCACAAAAATATACTCTTTAATTCTGTAAGAAAAAATAATTTTTTTTTTTTCAAAATTTCTTGGACACTGGAGCACCACTTCAGATTTTGGCCTTGGACCCTGAAGGGGTTAAGATCTACATTATTTAGTTTATGTGGCATGGTTATTGTCCTGTCCAACATTTAGAACTTTGCATTTGTCTATATTAAACTGCATCTGCCACCTCTCCAACCACTGCATCAGTCCATTCAAAACTTCCTGGAGTGCTCTAATGTCCTTGTCAGAATGAATTCGACGGCCTATTTTGGTGTCATCGGCAAACTTGCTGATGTCGCTCTTTATGCCCTCATCTATGTCGTTTATGTATATTGTGAACAGCAGGGGGGCCCAACACTGACCCCTGTGTAACACCGCTCGTGACGCTTCCCCACTCTGATTTCTCCCCATTTATGCCAACTCTCTGCTGCCTATTTGTCAACCATGCCTCTATCCAGGAAAAAATTTCTCCTCCTATTCCATGTGCCTTAATTTTCCTCAATAGTCTCTGATGTGGAACCCTGTCAAAAGCCTTACTGAAGTCCATATACACCATATCATATTCATTACCATGATCTACCTCCTCAAATACCTTAGTGAAAAAAGTTAATAAATTCGTAAGGCAGGAACGCCCCTTTGTAAAACCATGCTGAGATTCGTTGATTAATTTATGCTTTTCAAGGTGGCTATGAACTGCCTCGGCAATTACTGATTCCATAAATTTTCCCACTATGGAGGTTAGGCTTATTGGTCTATAGTTCGAAGCTAAGGACCTGTCACCTGCTTTGAAAATAGGTATCACATTTGCCATTTTCCACTTATCTGGCACCATGCCAGTTTGTAGTGATATGTTGAAAAGATTAGCCAAAGGTTTGCTAAGCTCCTCTTTACATTCCTTTAGAACCCTTGCATACAGTTCATCAGGGCCTGGGGATTTGTTAGGTTTTAATTTATCTATTTGCCTAAGGACCATGTCACTTGTGACCCTAATCGTGCACAGTTTATTATCGTCCTGTTCCACATAATTTATCATTTCTGGAATATCGCTGGTATCCTCCTGTGTAAAAACTGAGAGGAAGTATGTGTTAAAACTTCTACACATTTCCTTATCACTGTCAGTGAGCTGACCCGAGGAACTTTTGAGTGGGCCTATCTTGTCCCTGATCTTACTTCTGTATACCTGAAAGAATCCTTTTGGGTTAGTCTTCGAATCTCTTGCAACTTTAACCTCATAATCTCTTTTTGCTTTTCTAATTCCTTTTTTTCATTTCTCTCTTTAACTGAATATATCGATTTCTTAATTGCCCCTCCCCTCTTTTGATTTGCCTATATATGCCTCTCTTTTGACCAATTATATATTTTAATCTATTGTTCATCCATTTAGGATCATTTTTGTTTGATCTGATTTCCCTATTTGGAACATAATTTGACTGAGCAGCTAGAACTATGCCCTGGAAAGCGTCATATCGGCAACCATCACCACCTACCTGACCCTTAGTCAGGTCATTCCAGTTCAGCCCACCTAAGTAATTTTTCAGTCCTATGAAATCAGCCAAGCGGAAATCAGGGACAGAAACTTGATTGCCATTATTAGGGGAATTCCATGATATATTAAAACTGAGTGATTTGTGATCACTTTCCCTAAGCTCATCATTAACCTCAAGATTATTAATTAGTGTTTCCCTACTGGCAAGAACCAAGTCAAGGAGGTTATTTCCCCTAGTTGGCTCTGTCACAAACTGTTTTAAAAAACAATCCTGGATCATATCAAGAAAGTCACCTGACTCTAAATTTCCTGTCAAATTGCTCCAGTCAATCTGTCTATAGTTGAAATCTCCCATTAGCACAACATTTTCGTATGTAGATGCCTTACGAATTTCGTCCCATAGAAGTTTACTGCACTCCCTATCAAGATTTGGGGCCCTGTAAATCACACCCAAAATTAGTTTTTCTCGGCCCTCGAGAAGCTGTAACCAAACAGATTCAGTGGCTGACGCTTCTAATTTAATATCTTATCTAACACAACAATTTAAATTGTCTCTGACATACATTGCTACTCCACCACCTTTTCTGTTGACCCTGTCAATGTGGAATAATTTATAGCCTTGTATGTGACATTCAGAGGGCATCTCTCTATCTTTCAGATTGAGCCAGGTCTCTGTTATAGCAATAATATCTATGTTTCCTGCACTTGCAATTAATCTTAGCTCATCTATCTTATTTCTTACACTCCTGCTATTAGTATAGTAAACCTTAAGGGAGCTAGTCCCTTGCTGCCCTCTGCTGTCCCCCTTTGTTTGCTGACCTGATCTATTGTTTTTATTTATAACTTCATGCTGAATGCCTTTTATACATTTACTGTTTCCAACCCTAGTGTTGCAACCTGCTTGTTTCCCACACACACCCATACCTCTATCTTCCATCAGTTTAAAATCATAGGCATTTCACCAATGGCCTTCTCAATCGAGTCTGCAAGTGCTACCACCCCAGCCCCAGAGAGATGTACCCCATCCCTTGCATACATATCATGTTTGCCATAAAAGCTGTTCCAGTTGTCAATGAATGGGATTGCAAGTTCCTTGCAGTATCTGTCTAGCCAGCAATTTACACCAATTGCCCTAGACAACCATTCATTTCCTACTCCCCTTCTAGGCAAGATACTACATATGATTGGGATCCCTCCCTTAGACTTAATGAAATCTATAGCTGACCTGTATTTATCTAGCAGCTCTTCTCTCCTACCCTTCCCAATATCATTTCCACCAGCACTGAGACAGATAATGGGCTTGTTCCCATTACCTGACATGATATTATCCAGCCTGTTGACAATGTCCCCAACACCAGCTCCAGGGAAGCACACTCTATCTCTCATCTTCTTATTCCTATTACAAAAAGCATGGTCAATATATCTTACCTGAGAGTCACCAACCACAAGAATGCGCTTACCTCCATTAGCAGGGGCAGTAGTACCCTTACCTTCACTGGCCACTGAAGTACATTCATCCTCAAGAACAGAGAAGCGATTTCCTACCTTCAGATCTTCACTCTTAACTTTCCTTACTCTGATGCGCCTCCCATTACTGTGAACCACTCGCCACTTGTAGCAGGTGCTGGGCTGCACCTCACTGCTGGTAGCCGTTGCTACCTCCCCAACTACAGCCTCCTCACAGCGAGAGACAGACTGCACTTCACTGCTAGAAGCCTCATTCCCCACAACTCCAGCCACCTCACACTCTCTCCCAGACCCATTGAGGTGGACCTTCAGCCTCCTAATCTCCTCCTGGAGAAGCAAGACCTCCTCCTTCAACTCTCCAACCTCAATTTTTAAAACACTGCAGAAGAAAGCCATGCTTTGTAACCGTCCACGCTAATCCCCAAAGCAGCTCAAGGTCTGTGACCTCACGTGACGACTGACCACTGACGACTGACCAAGGGTCAATGTACTGACCAGGTGTTCCCTGCTTCATATAGCATAAGTGTTACTCACTCAAGGCAGATATACAAGCTCATTCACAATAAGAATCTTTAATACCATATGTATGTTCTATTAGTGTTACTTCTAGTTTAAGTCTGAAAGAAAAGCTTTGCATATCTATGAGTTTTCACATGTAAGAAATGCTCTAAAATAATCTTTGTTGAATAAATATAACTTCTTGGACAATAAATGGACAATAAATTAATATTTCTATTTAACATATCAGCCATCTCTTACTAAGGCAGTGTGACCCAAAAAACAAACAAACCATACCACGGGCGGGGTTAGAACCCTTGATAAGAGAGTCTCAAAACTCCAGACCATCGCATTAGCCACTGGGCCAGATAGCCACAATAAGATTCATCCAACTAGGTATATTTATACACCACAGGAAGGTTAGCATAGGCACCACTGTGACCACAAATGTAAGTTTTTACAGACGAATCTCCAGCTAGCGTGGCCATAACAAACTCTAGCTCAAGTCCCCTTAAAGCCATCAACATGACTCATGAAATCGTAATGACACGATTGCAAACAAACCATACCACGGGCAGGGTTAGAACCCGTGATCAGAGAGTCTCAAAACTCCAGACCATCGCATTAGCCACTGATCGCGGGTTCTAACCCAGCTTTTCGTTGGGTCATTAAAGGTTTAAGGTGATTTACTGTGGTTGAGCCCCATGCACAAATACCATAGGTGAGGTAAGGGTAAATGAGAGAGTGGTAAAGAGCAAGAAGAGCCATTTGGGGTACATAGTACCATATCTTTGAATGGATACCTACTGTTTTGGAGACTTTCTTTGAAATTTGCTGTATGTGCATCTGGAATTTGAGACTGCAGTCAAGGATTAAGGATTTTATTTCTTTGCATAATTTACAATGCGTAATTACAATTTTGATTTGCTAAGTACAAAGAAAGACCTAGAAATTTGCTATCAGTGTGTCTTGAAATGGGTGAACTATATATCAATATGTTTAACTGTACATGTGAAGTTCTTTTTCCAAATAGCATGAAGTAGGTTTTGTCTATATTGAGATTAAGTTTGTTGGTAGTCATCCACGTAGATATTTTTAGTAGTTCGTCACTTACAGTGTCCGTTAATATAGTTGGGTTTGCCTGAGAGAAGGCATAAGTAGTGTCATCAGCAAATAAAATGGGTTTAGGAAGTTTAGATGCATTTAGGAGGTCACTGATGTAAATGAGAAGGAGAAGTGGGCCAAGGACACTACTCCTGTAGGACTCCAACAAGAACAGGTTGTGTAGTGGAGTTAATTCTATTTGTGTATGCATACTGGTTTCAACTACTAAAATGATATTTTAAGTAATCGAGAGAGTGTCCTTTGACCCAGTAATGTTCGAATTTTAGGTGCAATTGGTCATGGTCAACTGTATCAAAAGCTTTTCGTAGGTCTATCAAAAGTTCCAGGGGAATTTCATGTTTTTCAAGTGCCGAATATATTAGTTCAAGCACGTGTATAATTGCATTGTTAGTACTTTTTGGTCTAAATCCAAAATGACAGGGGTTATGTTGTAGGATGCTAAGTAGGAGTAGGCTTGTTTGTGAATTAATTTTTCGAAGATTTTAGATAGTAGGGGGAAGTTTGATATAAGCCTAAAGTTGTTCTATTCAGTTGGATCACCTCCTTTGAGGATCTTACAACTTGCTTGGCTTAGAGTAAGGATAAATTATTATACAGTAAGACCGCTGTATCCACTGATCCAGTTTCCACAGTTTCAGTTATCCCCTGTTTACCCAGGCCTGAAAATAACCCATTTTTGCCACCATAATGCAAAAGTAGTCATGATGACTGTTCTAAAAAGCCTAAGATAAGTCATGAAGTGCTTCCCATCAGAGAAAAAGTGCTAATTCTCGACTTATTGTTAGTAATTTATCAATTACATACTCACAATTATCAATTACCCTTTATTATAGGTATGTATGTAAATGAAAAATTACTTAGATGTAGCGTTCACTACTATCCACAATTTTGGGTATACATGGAAGGTCTTAAAACGTATCCCCCACAGACATGGAGGTCCTACTGTATTATTATTTATACCCCATGGGGAAGTGAAGAAGAATCCTTCCTCAATAAGCCATGCATGTCATGGGTGGTGACCAAAATACTGGAAGGGGCTAGTAACCCCTTCTGTTAAATTACTACATGTGAAAAGAATAAAAACTTTATAAAAGTGTTTCTTCTTTTTTGGGTCACCTGCCTTGGTGGGAGATGGCTGGTGTGAAAAAATTTATTATTTTTTTTAACACATCGGCTGTTTCCCACCAAGGCAGGGCGACCCAAAAAGAAAGAAAAAAACTTTCAACATCATTCAACACTTTCACCATCATTCAAAATTAATCACTGTCTTTGCAGAGGCACTCAGATATGACAGTTTAGATGATCTCCAAACAGCCAATATCCCAAAATCCCTCTTTTAAAATGCAGGCGCTGTACTTCCCAATGCCAGGATTCAAGTCCGGCTAACCCATTTCCTTGAATTCCTTCACAAAATATTACCCTGCTCACACTCCAACACCTTGTCAGGTCCCAAAAACCATTCATCTCTGTTCACTCCTATCTAGCATGCTCATGCACGCTTTCTCGAAGTCCAAACCCTCGCCCACAAAACCTCCTTAACACACTCCCTCCAACCTTTCCTAAGATGACCCCTTCCTTCTTCCTACAGATTTATACACTCTCCAAGTCACTCTACTTCGTTCCATCCTCTGCAAATTACCAAACCACCTCAACAGCCCCTCTTCACCCCTCTGACTAATAATTTTAGTAACTCCACACCTCCCCTAATTTCCACATTACAAATTCTCTGCATAACATTTACACCACATTATTGTCCACTGCCTCCTCCTTTATGCAGTATTTACAACCATGCTTCACACCCATGTAAGAGTACTAGTACCACTACTCTCTTACATTCCTTCTTTGCCTCCATGGATAACATTTTTTGTCTCCATAGATACCTTAAAGCCTAGGTAGTAGGTTGGTAGACAGCAACCGGCCAGGGAGGTACTACCGTCCTGCCAAGCAAGTGTAAAACGAAAGCCTGTAATTGTCTTACATGATGGTAAGATTGCTGGTGTCTTTTGTCTGTTTCATAAACATGCAAGATTTCAGGTATGTCTTGCTACTTCTACTTACACTTAGGTCACACTACACATACATGTACAAGCACATATATACACACCCCTCAGCATTTTCTTCTATTTTCTTTCTAATTCTTGTTCTTGTTTATTTCCTCTTATCTCCATGGGGAAGTGGAACAGAATTCTTCCTCTGTACGCCATGCGTGTCATAAGAGGCGACTAGAATGCCAGGAGCAAGGGGCTAGTAACCCCTTCTCCTGTATATATTACTAAATTTAAAAGGAGAAACTATAGTTTTTTCTTTTGGGCCACCCCACCTCGGTGGGATAAGGCTGGTATGTTGAAAGAAGAAGATACCTTAAAGCCTAGGTAGTAGGTTGGTAGACAGCAACTGCCCAGGGAGGTACTACCGTCCTGCCAAGTGAGTGTAAAACGAAAGCCTGTAATTGTTTTACATGATGGTAAGATTGCTGGTGTCTTTTGTCTGTCTCATAAACATGCAAGATTTCAGGTATGTCTTGCTACTTCTACTTACACTTAGGTCACACTGTACATACATGTACAAGCATATATATACACACCCCTCTGGGTTATCTTCTATTTTCTTTCTAGTTCTTGTTCTTGTTTATTTCCTCTAATCTCCATGGGGAAGTGGAACAGAATTCTTCCTCCGTAAGCCATGCGTGTTGTAAGAGGCAACTAAAATGCCGGGAGCAAGGGGCTAGTGACCCCTTCTCCTGTATATATTACTAAATGTAAAAGGAGAAACTTTCGTTTTTCCTTTTGGGCCACCCCATCTCGGTGGGATACGGCCGATGTGTTGAAAGAAGAAGATGATACAGTGGACCCCAGCATAATGCTATTAATCCGTTCCTGAGAGCTCAATGTTATGCGAAATTATCGTTATGCGAATTAATTTTCCCCATAAGAAATAATGGAAATCAAATTAATCCGTGCAAGACACCCAAAAGTATGAAAAAAAAAAAAATTTACCACATGAAATATTAATTTTAATACACACAAACTTAAGAAAACATGCACAGTTACATGACACTTACCTTTATTGAAGATGTGGTGATGATTGATGGGATGGGAGGAGGGGAGACTGGATGGTTTTAGTGTTTAGAAGGGGAATCCCCTTCCATTAGGACTTGAGGTGTCAAGTCCTTTTCTGGGGTTGCTTCCCTTCTTCTTTTAATGCCACTAGGACCAGCTTCAGAGTCATTGGACTTCTGTCGCACAACATATCTGTCCATAGTGGCCTGTACCTCTCGTTCCTTTATGACTTTCCTAAAGTGTTTCACAACATTGTCAGTGTCACAATTAAACACTTGTTCAGGTTTCAATTCTTCACTGTCTATGTACTCCTGAATTCCTGCACATATTTTTCAGCTGCTTTTTGGTCCAAACTGGAAGCCTCACCATGCCTTATCACACTATGTATGCCACTACGATTCTTAAATCTCTCAAACCAACCTTTGCTGGCCTAAAATTCACTCACATCACCACTAGTTGCAGGCATTTTTCTAATTAAATCCTCATGCAACTTCCTAGCCTTTTCACATATGATCGCTTGAGAGATGCTATCGCCTGCTATCTGTTTTTCGTTTATCCACACCAATAACAGTCTCTCAACATCTTCTATCACTTGAGATCTCTGTTTCGAAAGCACAGTTAAACCTTTGGCAAGAACAGCTTCCTTGATTGCCGTTCTCTTGGACACAATAGAAGCGATGGTTGATTGGGGTTTACTATACAACCTGGCCAGCTCGGAGACACGCACTCCACTTTCATACTTAGCAATGATCTCTTTCTTCATCTCCATAGTAATTCTCACCCTTATTCCTGTAGGGTTGGCACTAGAAGCTTTCTTGGGGCCCATGGTCACTTATTTTTCAGGTGAAATCATTGGTCATAGCCTGGTCACAGACCGGGCCGCGGGGGCGTTGACCCCCGGAACTCTCTCCAGGTAAACTCCAGGTAAACTATAAAAAGGCTGTAATAATACGAAATGTTCCGATTGTATGCTCGAATGTTACCGTGGAGGCTGGCTTGTAAACAATGCCACTGGCAGAACAAGTGAGGCTAGCTCAGGTCACATGGACGTGTCTCGGACGAATCGCGTTGAGCGAATTTTTTAGCACTATGCGAGGCAAAATTTTAGCGATAAAATGTATCGCTATGCGGATTTAACACTATGCGATGCCAACATTATGCGGGGGTCCACTGTACCTTAAAGCACCACTCACTTTTTTTCCTTCATCAATTCTATGGTTAACCTCATCCTTCATAAGCCCATCTCCTGACAAGTCAACTCCCAAATACAGTAGGGCCCCACTTATATGGCGGGCTAGGTTCCAGGCTGTCGCCAGAAAGCAGACATTGCCGGAAGGCAGAACGCCATTTTTTTCCATTTATAAATGCATATAAATGCCAGACAACAAGTTTACACTAAAGTATATTAAGTTAGTAATACAACTAGGCATTAAAAACACACAAAGTAAAATACATTCACAGTAAATTCATTACTTATCTTAAAGTATTTGTAATCTTAATGTAGGGAGAGAGGTGAGTAGTACTTATTTGTAGGAAGTCAGGTGCAGGTAGCTCAGGTGTAGGTAGCCCTGGCTCCCCATCTCATACTTAATATACAATATTTAAAACATCCCAGAGAAGTAAAATACATATACAGTACACTCATTATTTACCCTAAAATATGTGTAGTCTTAATATAGGAAGAGAGGTGAGCAGTATTTATTTGTATAAAGTCAGTGTAGGTAGCCAGTAGGTGTAGCCTGGGCTACACCTACAGGCTACCTACACTGTGGGCCAGAGCCATATTATTAACATCGACATGCCTTGTTCACTGAATTTAATCATTTCTAACAACTACCTTTAGATGCCATCATAAACGAAGGTAGAAGTAATGAATAATTCATGCCGAAAATTGTAAACAAAAGCAGAGTGAGGGAGTGGCTGGGCCAAACGCAGATTCATACACGTTTTCTCTGATGGCTGAGCAAAGAAAACGTAATATTGTCCCTCCACCCAGCTACCACACAGGTCCACAAGTATTATTATCAGAGCACACATAAAATATGCAATAAATGCCAGACAACAAGTTTACACTAACTTATATTAGCAATAGAAATAGGCATTAAAAACACAATGAAAGGTAAGATACACACAGAGTACACTTATTACTTACCTTAAAATATTAATGTGTGAGAGGTGAGTGGCAGGGTGTTTATTGAATAAAATCAGAATGGCACACCATCATCCTCTAACTTGGCACTTAAAGCAAGAGGCTTACGACTTCTCTTTTTATCACAGCTAACCTTAGACGCCATCGTCAATGAGAGCCAACTAGTTAACGAAAGAATAAACGAGAGAGAGAACGAGATACAGAGTCGAGACAATGTAAGAACACAAACTGAACAGGTAGTGGGCGATCACTTGGTCAGGCGAAATAAATGCGTATTAATATGTGTCTACTTTTAGTTCATTCACGTCCATTTGTAAGAGTTTGTAAAACATTTACCTCAATATCTTTTTATTATAATAATAATTACCTCCCAACACAAATACTCTTACATTGTGTACAAGTTGTACAAGTTTGTTCAGAATAAACAAACAGCAACACACCATTTTTAGAGTGAATGAAGACAATAATATTAATAACAATAATAATAATAATAATAATAATAATAATAATAATAATAATAATAATAATAATAATAATATTATTATTATTATTATTATTATTATTATTGTAAAAGTACTAAACCCACAAGGGTCGTGAATTGCTATATATAGAGTAAAGGCATACGAAAAGAATATTTTTCTACAGTTATCCCCCAGTTTGACAAGAGAAAACGTAATTCTTCCGACACTACCTACACAGCTGCTTTGTAAACAAATTTCATATTTACATCAATTTTTATTCTGTGATTGTATGTATCATGTTTATATGCTATGTAATGGGTTTCATATATAATTTTGAGGAAAATATCAGAGATGGATTAGTGAAAATGCCTATATTGATGTAAAGTAAGAGATTTAGTGTGCCCAAGAGTGATTATTATTAAGTAGTATTGGCGTCATGAGTAGAGAGAGACTTAGCGATTTTAATGTGCACCTGCACACCAGCAAAGTGTGTAAGTATATTTAGGTACAGGTACACATATGGTAGTAGGTTGGTAGACAGCAACCACCCAGGGAAGTACTACCGTCCTGCCAGATGACTGTGAAACAGAAACCTGTAACTGTTTTGCATGATGGTAGGATTGCTGGTTTCTTTTTCTGTCTCATAAACACGCTAGATAACAGGGATATCTTGCTACTCCTACTTACACTTTGGTCACACTTCACAGACACGCACATGCATATATATATACATACATCTAGGTTTTTCTCCTTTTTCTAAATAGCTCTTGTTCTTCTTTATTTCTTCTATAGTCCATGGGGAAGTGGAAAAGAATCTTTCCTCCGTAAGCCATGCGTGTCGTATGAGGCGACTAAAATGCCAGGAGCAATGGGCTAGTAACCCCTTCTCCTGTAGACATTTACTAAAAAAGAGAAGAAGAAAAACTTTATAAAACTGGGATGCTTAAATGTGCGTGGATGTAGTGCGGATGACAAGAAACAGATGATTGCTGATGTTATGAATGAAAAGAAGTTGGATGTCCTGGCCCTAAGCGAAACGAAGCTGAAGGGGGTAGGGGAGTTTCAGTGGGGGGAAATAAATGGGATTAAATCTGGAGTATCTGAAAGAGTTAGAGCAAAGGAAGGGGTAGCAGTAATGTTAAATGATCAGTTATGATAGGAGAAAAGAGAATATGAATGTGTAAATTCAAGAATTATGTGGATTAAAGTAAAGGTTGGATGCGAGAAGTGGGTCATAATAAGCGTGTATGCACCTGGAGAAGAGAGGAATGCAGAGGAGAGAGAGAGATTTTGGGAGATGTTAAGTGAATGTATAGGAGCCTTTGAACCAAGTGAGAGAGTAATTGTGGTAGGGGACCTGAATGCTAAAGTAGGAGAAACTTTTAGAGAGGGTGTGGTAGGTAAGTTTGGGGTGCCAGGTGTAAATGATAATGGGAGCCCTTTGATTGAACTTTGTATAGAAAGGGGTTTACTTATAGGTAATACATATTTTAAGAAAAAGAGGATAAATAAGTATACAAGATATGATGCAGGGCGAAATGACAGTAGTTTGTTGGATTATGTATTGGTAGATAAAAGACTGTTGAGTAGACTTCAGGATGTACATGTTTATAGAGGGGCCACAGATATATCACATCACTTTCTAGTTGTAGCTACACTGAGAGTAAAAGGTAGATGGGATACAAGGAGAATAGAAGCATCAGGGAAGAGAGAGGTGAAGGTTTATAAACTAAAAGAGGAGGCAGTTAGGGTAAGATATAAACAGCTATTGGAAGATAGATGGGCTAATGAGAGCATAGGCAATGGGGTCGAAGAGGTATGGGGTAGGTTTAAAAATGTAGTGTTAGAGTGTTCAGCAGAGGTTCGTGGTTACAGGAAAGTGGGTGCGGGAGGGAAGAGGAGCGACTGGTGGAATGATGATGTAAAGAGAGTAGTAAGGGAGAAAAAGTTAGCATATGAGAAGTTTTTACAAAGTAGAAGTGATGCAAGGAGGGAAGAGTATATGGAGAAAAAGAGAGATGTTAAAAGAGTGGTGAAGCAATGTAAAAAAATAGCAAATGAGAGAGTGGGTGAGATGTTATCAACAAATTTTGTTGAAAATAAGAAAAAGTTTTGGAGTGAGATTAACAAGTTAAGAAAGCCTAGAGAACAAATGGATTTGTCAGTTAAAAATAGGAGAGGAGAGTTATTAAATGGAGAGTTAGAGGTATTGGGAAGATGGAGGGAATATTTTGAGGAATTGTTAAATGTTGATGAAGATAGGGAAGCTGTGATTTCGTGTATAGGACAAGGAGGAATAACATCTTGTAGGAGTGAGGAAGAGCCAGTTGTGAGTGTGGGGGAAGTTCGTGAGGCAGTAGGTAAAATGAAAGGGGGTAAGGCAGCCGGGATTGATGGGATAAAGATAGAAATGTTAAAAGCAGGTGGGGATATAGTTTTGGAGTGGTTGGTGCAATTATTTAATAAATGTATGGAAGAGGGTAAGGTACCTAGGGATTGGCAGAGAGCATGCATAGTTCCTTTGTATAAAGGCAAAGGGGATAAAAGAGAGTGCAAAAAATATAGGGGGATAAGTCTGCTGAGTATACCTGGTAAAGTGTAGGGTAGAGTTATTATTGAAAGAATTAAGAGTAAGACGGAGAATAGGATAGCAGATGAACAAGGAGGCTTTAGGAAAGGTAGGGGGTGTGTGGACCAGGTGTTTACAGTGAAACATATAAGTGAACAGTATTTAGATAAGGCTAAAGAGGTCTTTGTGGCATATATGGATTTGGAAAAGGCGTATGACAGGGTGGATAGGGGGGCAATGTGGCATATGTTGCAAGTGTATGGTGTAGGAGGTAGGTTACTGAAAGCAGTGAAGACTTTTTAGGAGGATAGTGAGGCTCAAGTTAGAGTATGTAGGAAAGAGGGAAATTATTTCCCAGTAAAAGTAGGCCTTAGACAAGGATGTGTGATGTCACCGTGGTTGCTTAATATATTTATAGATGGGGTTGTAAGAGAAGTAAATGCGAGGGTCTTGGCAAGAGGCGTGGAGTTAAAAGATAAAGAATCACACATAAAGTGGGAGTTGTCACAGCTGCTCTTTGCTGATGACACTGTGCTCTTTGGAGATTCTGAAGAGAAGTTGCAGAGATTGGTGGATGAATTTGGTAGGGTGTGCAAAAGAAGAAAATTAAAGGTGAATACAGGAAAGAGTAAGGTTATGAGGATAACAAAAAGATTAGGTGATGAAAGATTGAATATCAGATTGGAGGGAGAGAGTATGGAGGAGGTGAATGTATTCAGATATTTGGGAGTGGACGTGTCAGCGGATGGGTCTATGAAAGATGAGGTGAATCATAGAATTGATGAGGGGAAAAGAGTGAGTGGTGCACTTAGGAGTCTGTGGAGACAAAAAACTTTGTCCTTGGAGGCAAAGAGAGGAATGCATGAGAGTATAGTTTTACCAATGCTCTTATATGGGTGTGAAGCATGGGTGATGAATGTTGCAGCGAGGAGAAGGCTGGAGGCAGTGGAGATGTCATGTCTGAGAGCAATGTGTGGTGTGAATATAATGCAGAGAATTCGTAGTTTGGAAGTTAGGAGGAGGTGCGGGATTACCAAAACTGTTGTCCAGAGGGCTGAGGAAGGGTTGTTGAGGTGGTTCGGACATGTGGAGAGAATGGAGCGAAACAGAATAACTTCAAGAGTGTATCAGTCTGTAGTGGAAGGAAGGCGGGGTAGGGGTCGGCCTAGGAAAGGTTGGAGGGAGGGGGTAAAAGAGGTTTTGTGTGCGAGGGGCTTGGACTTCCAGCAGGCATGCGTGAGCGTGTTTGATAGGAGTGAATGGAGACAAATGGTTTTTAATACTTGACGTGCTGTTGGAGTGTGAGCAAAGTAACATTTATGAAGAGGTTCAGGGAAACCGGCAGGCCGGACTTGAGTCCTGGAGATGGGAAGTACAGTGCCTGCACTCTGAAGGAGGGGTGTTAATGTTGCAGTTTAAAAACTGAAGTGTAAAGCACCCTTCTGGCAAGACGGTGATGGAGTGAATGATGGTGAAAGTTTTTCTTTTACGGGCCACCCTGCCTTGGTGGGAATCGGCCAGTGTGATAAAAAAAAAAAAAAATCTATAAATATGTTAAACAACCATGGTGGCATTACTATTATTACATTATTATTATTATTATTATTATTATTATTATTATTATTATTATTATTATTATTATAAATGGTACACTGCACAATAGCAAATTTATGCAAGACAAACCTATTAAACATTAACCCTTTCAGGGCTTCCGACGTACTAGTACGGCTTATGCACCAGGGTTACTGACGTACTAGAACGCCTGAGTTCTAGCGCCATCAAATCTAGTGAGAGAAACCTGGTAGGTCTACATATGAAAGTATGGGTTTATATGGTCAGTGTGCACAGTATAAAAAAATCCTGCAGCACACAGTGCATAATGAGAAAAAAAAACTCCAACCGTGTTTATGGTTTAAAACAGCGAATTTGCAGTGTATTTTTGTATGGTATTTATGGTTGTATTCTAGTTTTCCTGGTCTCATTTTATAGAATGGAAGACATATTACAGAAATTCAGATGATTTTGACTGGTTTCATAATGAAAATTATCTTGAAATTGAGCTCAAAGTAGCAGAAATGTTCGATTTTTACCAAAGTTCAAAGTAAACAAATCATGCCAAGCATCCAATACACGTAAACTAGTGAGTCTAATATTCTTTCACAACTGCACTGATATTATTTATACCATTTCTACACTAATGCAGTAGTCTGCATAACAGTAAATCTTCTATTTTTTGTGAGAATAAAAATTCAAAGTGGAAAGCAAAAGAGATATAAGAGAGGCCTGGGGATGTGACTAATGAACAGAGAAAATGTTATTTTGCCAGGAATGTCTGTCTTGCTTATTCTGGACCCTATTTGGAAATTGGCATCTTCTGAAATTTGTGTGAAATTGGCAAAGTTGCCAATTTCTGACCAATTTATTGGATACTTGAAATCAGGAAATGGGTGGTTTCTTGTACTTATTCGATAGACAAAATGTAGTTCTAATGAAATAGATATGATTTTTGTCGACTAGTACATTGAAATTAGCCAAAAAAGGGCTCAAAGTGGGCGAAATCGCCGATGCATCAACATCGTCAAGACCGCTAACTTCGCGAGAGCATAATTCCGTAAGTTTTCCATCAAATTTCATTATGATCGGGAAGAGATTCACTATCATTTCATGAGATTTTTTTTTTTTTTTCAAAAAAATTTTCGACCCTGAAAACAAGTTTAGGAGAGGGCCTCTCGACCCTGAAAAGGTTAAGGAACCCTTCAGAATAGTTAAATGCTTAAGACATTTTATCATGATAGTGGCTTTCTTTGTGCTTAACCCTTTCAGGGTCCGTGCCATAGATCTACGGCTTTACATTCAGGGTCCAAACCGTAGATCTACGCCATGAGCTCAGCTCACTTTGATAAGCTGTGAGTAGTAAATTTGGGCCTAGATATGAGAGAATATATCTATGTGGTATGTGTGCACCACATAAAACAAATCCTGCAGCACACAGTGCATAATGAGAGAAGAAAAACTGAGACCGTAATTTTCGATTAAAACAGCGATTTTGCAGTGTTTTTCATATGTTTTTTATAGTTGCATTTGCAATTTCTTGGTCTCATTTGATAGAATGGAAGATATAATATGGAAATGGAGATGATTTTGATTGGTTTTAGTACTGAAAATAGCTTGAAACTGAGCTCAAAGTAGCAGAAATGTTCAATTTTTGCCAATGTTCAAGAGTAAACAAATGACCTCACAAGTCTAATACATGACAGCTGGTGGGTCTAATATACATTCACAAATGTGGTGATATTATTTATACAATTATTACAGTATTGCATAACAGTAAATCTTCTATTTTTTGGTTTGAATAAAAAATTCATTATGTGAATAAAAAATCAAAATGGAATTCATTTGTAAAGTCTGAAAATGTAACTAATGAGCAGAGGAAATGTTAGTTTAGTGCCCGGAATGCCTGTATTGTTTATTTTGAACCCTATTTTGAAATTGGAATATTTTGAACTTTGCATTAAATTGGCCAAATTACCAATTTCCGGTCACTTTATTTTGCTGTTGAAATAGTTGACTTGGCAATTTCTTGTGCTCAATCGATAGAATAGAAGTAATACTAGTAAAATAGCTAAGAATTTGGTTGACTGGAATACTGTAATTGCCCTATAATGGGAGTCAAAGTCGGCAAAATCGCCGATGCGTAAATATCGCCGACACATTAAAATTCGCAAGAGCATAATTTTGTCAATTTTCCATCAAATTTCGTACTTTCTGTTTTATTACCTTCAGAAAAAGATTCTCTACCATTTCATAAGAAAAAATAACAAAATTATTTTTTGAAAATTCTTGGACCCTCGTGCACACTTTGAAATTTGGCCTCTGAACCCTGAAAGGATTAACAAATCAAAATTGTGAATACACATTGCAAAGAAATAAAATCTTAATCTTTCATCTTAATCATGTCTGTAAGGGTTACCTGTAAGAGTAGCCATGTTGACAATTGCCCTGGGTTTGTGCTGTGAGGCATAATGAAGAGCATCAGCCAGTATTAATCTTCCCTCTGCATCTGTGTTGTCAACTTGGATAGACTTTCCATTAGATGCTACCACAACATCGCCAGGTTTTGTAGCTCTGCTCCCTGGCATATTCTCACACAGTGGGATAAAACCTGCAAATGTAATCAATTCTAAGATATATTGTATAAGACACCATCTGCCTTCAATTCCCATTACATTAAAAGCAACACAAACATTGCACAGTAATTGAGTTTGACACAAAAATATTTTGAATTTACTACTTTCCTTTAAAAAAATGTAAATTGTTATATTCAGCAAGATCTCAAGCTCCTCTATATACTACTACAATTTTTTTGTACATAAAATTAAAAATGCAAATTTTTACAGGGCATACCCTGAAGGCCTTTCCATGCACAATTCAATATCAGATGTACTTTCTCCAACACATTTACATAAAAATAGCACTACATTGAGGTGCTTTGATCCATGGGGAAGTGGAGAAAGGATCCTTCCTCCATAAGCCATGCACAACCACAATGGTTGCCTTATGTACACTTTTTGTTTTTTAACAAACCAGTGGTCTCCCACCAAGGCAGGGTGACCCAAAAATGAAGAAACAAAAGTTTTTCTTTTTATTTTACATTTAGTAATTTATACAGGAGAAGGGGTTAATAACCCCTTACTCCTAGCATTTTAGTCACTATTAACCCCATCTCCTGTATAAATTACTAAATGCAAAAAGAAGAAAAACTTTTGTTTCTTCATTTTTGGGTCATCTTGCCTTGGTGGGAGACTACTGGTTAGTTAAAAAAAAAGTGTACATAAAGCAATGGTTGTGGCTGCCATCAAGACAACGCTTTTATTAGACATTTTGATATACTGGGAGGTGGACAGATAAACTGACCTGCCATCTTTAAGGTTTTATTGAAAGGGAACTTCACCCAGTGACCCTATGTTCTCTACTGAGGCACCATTGCACTCTGGATATGTACCTGTCTTTTTGTTCACAGATCAGATGGCTAACGTCATGGATACTATGTGCTTTGTCAGCTAGGGACTTAAGTTTATAACTCACAAAACTGTAATAACACGATTGCAAATAAATCATCAGTGTTTCCCCTCTGCATCATGCCATTGATGTGGGGAGGATTGCCTCCTCTTGCTACCTTTCCAGCCTTGATCCTTGCAGCCAGCACCCTTTTACTTTCAAGTTTTAACATTATGAGCCAGAAAATGGCTAACACTGAAAAAAAAATACGAGCACAGGATGACCATCAATAATCCAGCATTATCGGGACCTGTAGGGTGATGGATTAGTGATTTTGCCAGATTACAAAGCGGTTAGGTTAGAATGCACTTAACCCAATGGCAATAGTTACGCATCTACGATTTCACCAACTTTACACCCAGTTTCTGGCCCATTAAATTGCTCCAGTCTACCAAACTCACAGCTATTTCACTAGTATTCCATCTATTCTGTCAACTGAATACTAGTAACTGCCCATTTACCTATTTCAACTACCCAATATAGTGGTCAGAAATTGGTAATCTGGCCTATGTCGCACAAATTTCAAGACATGCCAATTTCAAAATAGGGTCCAGAATAAAGAATGCTGACATTCCTGGTACTAAAATAACATTTTCTCTGTTCATTACTCACATCTCCAGGCCCCTCTTATAATATGCTTGCTTTCCATTTTGAAATTTTAATCACACATTAAATAGAAGATTTACTGTTATGCAGACTACTGCATTATTGTAATTTTTTTCTTATTAACACATCGGCTGTTTCCCACCAAGGCAGGGTGTCTTGAAAAAGAAAAACTTCCATCATCATTTGCTCCATCGCTGTCATGCCAGAGGCATGCTTACACTACAGTTATAAAACTGCAACATTAACACCTCTCCTTCAGAGTGCTGGAACTGTATTTCCAATACACTCCAACAGCACATCAAGTCCTAAAAACCATTTCTCTCCATTTGCTCCTATCTAATATGCTCACGCACGCATGCTGGAAGTCCAAGGCCCCGCACACAAAACCTCCTTTACTCCATCCCTCCAACCTTTCCTAGGCCAACCCGTACCCTGCCTTCCCTCCACTACAGATTTATACACTCTTGAAGTCTTTCTATTTTGTTCCATCCTCTCTACATGTCCAAACCAGCTAAATAACCCCTCCTCAGCCCTTTGGATAATAGTTTTGGTAATCCCACACTTCCTCCTAAACTCCAAACTACGGATTCTCTGCATTATATTCACACCACACATTGTCCTCAGTCATGACACATCCACTGCCTCCAGCCTTCTCCTTGTTGCAACATTCACCACCCATGCCTCACACCCATACAAGAGCATTGGTATAACTATACTCTCATACATTCCCCTCTTTGCTTTCATGGATCAAGTTCTTTGTCTCCACAGACTCCTCAGTGCACCATTCAACTTTTTCCCTTCGGCAGTTCTATGATTTACTTCATCTTTCATAGACCCATCTACTGATACGTCCACTCCCAAATATCTGACTACATTCACCTCCATAGTCTCTCCCTCCAATCTGATATCCAATCTTCCGTTACCTAATTCTTTTGTTATCCTTGTCACGTTACTCTTTCCTATATTCACTTTTAATTTCCTTCTTTTATATACCCTACCAAACTCATCAATAAACCTCTGCAACTTCTCTTCAAAATCTCCCAAAAGCACAGTGTCATCAGCAAAGAGCAACTGTGACAACTACTTTGTGTTAGATTCTTTATCTTTTAACCCCACACCTCTTGCCAACACCTGAGCATTCACTTCTCTTAAAACTCCATCTATAAATATATTGAACAACCATAGTGACATCACACATCCCTGTCTAAGGCCTACCTCTGCTGAGAAATTATCTCCCCTCGCCTACATACTCTAACCTGAGCCTCACTATCCTCGTAAAGACTCTTCACTTGCTTTCAATAACCTACCTCCTATTACATACATTTGCAACATCTGCCACATTACCCCCTTATCCACCCTATCATACGGCTTTTCCAAATCCATAAACGCCACAAAAACCTCTTTACCCTTATCTAAATACTGTTCATCTATATGTTTAACTGCAAACACTTGGTCTACACACCTCCTACCCTTCCTAAAGCCTCCTTGTTCATCTGATATCTTGCTCTCAGTCTTACTCTTAACCCTTTCATTGTTGGTCCTGTAATATTACGGCCTGAGAGTCAGCATTAGTCGCGTAATACTATGCAAAAAATTCTAGCAGCTTTAAATCTAGCGGGAGAAAGCTGATAGGCCTGCATTTGAGAGAATGGGTCTGTGTGGTCAGTGTGCATAGTATAAAAAAAATTGTGGAGCCAGTGATGCATTGTGGGAATGCCTTGTTTCCCATGCCTCACGGTAAAAAATACCTCACTCTCTGGCGAATTAGGACTCATCTTTTCCCAAGTGATAGTTCTAACACAGAAGAAGTGTCAGTGAAGGTGAAAGCCCAGGAAACCAGAAGGAGGGAAGAAAGAAAGAAAGAAATTCAAATTCAAAGTTTATTCTCTATGAAGATTACAACGTTGAATTTACAGAATTTGGTTGTTGTGTGGCTTACATGTAGTTCAATAATGATTACAGAGTGTACCACTAGAACGCCTAGCATGGCTAGGCATTTCGGGCAGACTTAGTTTAATTCTTTATTTTAAAATATTACAAATTATGAGGTAAGTTGGTATTATGGCTAAGTGACTAAATACTAGTTTGTGAGTTTAGCAATGTGAATGCTTTTGTTTTGGCACAGTACATAGTTTCAGTATTGGAGTATCATAGGATTCATTATTTTAAGATTGAGATTAATATTTCTGTTTATGGTCAAATGGGTGAGTGAGTGTAAGTGTGAACCACCAGGTGGTATTCGTGTAGTTAGTTGATGGGGTTTATCAGGGAGATAAGATGTTTTCTAATGGTAGTTTTGAAGGTGATGAATGTGTCTGCAGTTCTAGAGTTCTCAGGTAGGGTGTTCCAGATTTTAGGGCCTTTGACATACATTTAATTTTTGTAAAGGTTTAGTTGGACATGGGGAATGTCGTAGAGATGTTTGTGTCTGGTGTTATGCCTGTGGGTTCTGTCACAACTATCAAGAAAGCGTTTTAGGTCAAGGTTGATATTGGAGTTTAAGGTCCTGTAGATGTAGATTGCACAGTAGTAAGTGTGGATGTACTGAACAGGGAGTAAGTTTAGATTTATGAAGAGTGGGGGGGGGTGTTGCCAGGGATGGGATTTAGTGATTATTCTTACTGCAGCTTTTTGTTGGGTTATTATTGGCTTTAGGTGTATTGCTGCAGTTGATCCCCAAGCACAAATAGCATAGGTGAGGTATGGATAAATAAGTGAGTGGTATAGTGTGAGAAGGGCATTTTGAGGCACGTAGTATCGTATCTTGGAGAGGATCCCAACTGTTTTGGATACTTTTTTGGTTATGTGTTGGATATGGGTGCTGAAATTCAGGTTGTTGTCAAGGTATAGGCCTAAGAATTTGCCCTCATTATGTCTGGTAATTAGAGTGTTGTCGATCTTAATGTTAATTTGTGCATCTCCTGCTCTGCTACCAAACATAATATAGTAGGTTTTGTCAGTGTTAAGCGTAAGTTTATTGGCTGTCATCCAAGTCGATATTTTGATCAGCTCCTCGTTAACAATGGTGTTGAGGGTGGCAAGATTAGGGTGAGAGATGACGTAAGTCGTGTCGTCAGCAAAGAGAATGGGTTTCAGGTGTTGGGATACGTTTGGAAGATCATTGATGTATATGAGGAAGAGCAGGGGACCAAGGACACTTCCCTGCGGAACTCCAGTATCAAGTGGCCGTGTTGTTGATGCTGAAAGAAAGAAAGAAAGAAAAAAAGAAAGAAAGAAAGAAAGAAAGAAAGAAAGAAAGAAAGAAAGAAAGAAAGAAAGAAAGAAAGAAAGAAAGAAAGAAAGAAAGAAAGGAAGGAAGGAAGGAAGGAAGGAAGGAAGGAAAGAAGGAAGAGATGAGATAAAGGAAGGAAGGAAGAGATGAGAGGAAGGAAGGAGGGAAGGATGACCCAGACGACCATCAACCTGGGATAACCCAAAAAAGTCAGACAAAGTGACTTATTTCCATGTGGGTGGTGGGAAACATAGCATGCTTGTTGCGGAAGACGGTGTGGGTAATGAGTGGTGGTGATTTTGTAATGCGTCATTGTGACACCAGCCATGCCTCTCTCAGCACCCACAACAAAGGTCAAACACACACAACAACCTTCCACTAGCTGTAGCAGTTCTAGGAACGTGTCCAGTGACTATATATGTGTATATTAACAACTTTTTTCATTGTTGTTTGTGTAAACAGGGTTTGTAAACATTGTAATGATAATACTTGTGCAATTATTGTGTTGTATACAAGTGGATATATATACATTACACATTATATTGGTCTCACAGGCCACAAAAGTTACTTGAAAATTTAAAATATTAAAGAACAAAAGATAATATGCAATAAAAGTAAAAATAATATCGAGTGAGTGATAGTCACTGATGTTGCTAGAAGCGGTTCACTTTCTGTCAGCTTCATGCCTCTATATCTCAGTAAGTTCTGATTGCAATTTTTTTTAACCCTTTAAGTGTTTCAGCATTATATATATGGCTTACGAGCCACCATATTTGATGTATATATACTCATAAATTCTAGCGGCTTCAAATCAAGTAGGAGAGAGCTGGTAGGCCCACATGTGAGAGAATGGGTCTGTGTGGTCAGTGTGCACCATATAAAAAAATCCTGCAACACGTAGTGCATAATGAGAAAAAAAAAACTTGCAACCTTTTTTTTTTTAATTAAAATGCTGACTTTAAGGTCTATTTTCATATAGTATTTATGGTTGTATTCTCGTTTTCTTGGTCTCATTTGATAGAATGGAAAACATATTATAGAAATAGAGGTGATTTTGATTGATTTTACTATCAAAAAAACCTAGAAATGGAGCTCAAAGTAGGGGAAATGTTTGATTTTTGCTGATGTTCAAAAGTAAACAAATGATGTCATTGTCCAATAAATGTCCAACTAGCCATTCTAATATGCAGTCATGAATGGGTTGACATTATTTATACAATTATTACAATATTGCAGTAGTCTGCATAACAGTAAATCTTCTATTTTTTGTTTGAATAAAAATTCAAAATAGAAAGCAAGAATAATATTAGAGAGGCCTGGAGATGTGACTGATTAACAAAGAAAATGTTATTTTAGAACCAGGAATGTCTGCATTGTTCATTCTGGACCCTGTTTTGAAATTGTCATATTTTATAATTTTCATGAAATTGGCCAAATTGCAAATTTCTGACCATGTTATTGGGTAGTTGAAATTGGTAAATGGGCAGTTTCTTGTACTCAATCGATAAAAAAAAAGGAGTTCTAAAGAAATAGCTACGAGTTTGGTCGATTGGAACAAGGGAATTAGCCAAAAATAGAGCTGGAAGTGGGTGAAATTGCCGATTCGTAAATATCGCCGAGGTTGCTAACTTCACAAGAATGTAATTCCGTCAGTTTTCCATCAAATTTTGTTCTTTTGGTGTCATTACAATCAGGAAAAGATTCTCTATCATTTCGTAAGAAAATAATTTTTTTTTTTTTTTTTTTGGGGGGGGGGGATTTTGACACCAGGAGACACCACATGATTTGGGGTTGCGACAGTCAAGGGGTTAAAAACCCACAAAAATATTCTTAAGATTTTGGTAATAAATTTTTTTTTTTTTTTTTTCAAATATTTTTTGACAGAGTGAGAGTTAAGAATCAGGGGTCCCGACAA
The DNA here is from genome assembly GCF_038502225.1 of Cherax quadricarinatus. Classification (NCBI taxonomy): domain Eukaryota; kingdom Metazoa; phylum Arthropoda; class Malacostraca; order Decapoda; family Parastacidae; genus Cherax; species Cherax quadricarinatus. Next base: position 30,248,429 of record NC_091317.1, on the reverse strand, counting down.
TGAAAGGGTTAATTCTTTCAATAATAACTCTACCACACACTTTACCAGGCATAATCAACAGATTTATTCCCCTATAATTTTTACACTCTCTTAAGTCCCCTTTACCTTTATACAAAGGAACTATGCATGCTCTCTGCCAATCCCTAGGTACCTTACCCTCTTCCATACATTTATTAAATAAAAACCAACCACTCCAAAACTATATCCCCATATGCTTTTAACATTTCTATCTTTATCCCACCAATCCCAGATGTTTTACCCCCTTTCATTCTACCCACTGCCCCACGCACTTCCCCACACTCACAACAGCTTCTTCCTCACTCCTATAAGATGTTATTCCTCCTTGCCCTATACACACAATCACTGATTCCCTATTTTCATCAATATTTAACAATTCCTCAAAATATTCCCTCCATCTTCCCAATACCTCTAACTCTCCATTTAATAACTCTCCTCTCCTATTTTTAACTAACAAATCCATTCGTTTCCTAGGCTTTCTCAACTTATTTATCTCACTTCAAAACTTTTTCTTATTTTCAACAAAATTTGTTGATAACATCTCACCCACTGTCTCATTTGCTCTCTTTTTACATTGCTTCACCACTCTCTTAACCTCTCTTTTCCTCTCCATATACTCTTCCCTCCTTGCATCACTTCTACTTTGTAAAAACTTCTCATATGCTAACTTTTTCTCCCTTACTACTCTCTTTACATCATCATTCCACCATTCGCTCCTCTTCCCTCCCGCACCCACTTTCCTGTAACCACAAACTTCTGCTGAACACTCTAACACTATATTCTTAAACTTACCCCATACATCTTCTACCCCATTGCCTATGCTCTCATTAGCCCATCTGTCCTCCAACAGTTGCTCATGTCTTACCCTAACTGCCTCCTCTTTCAGTTTATAAACCTTCACTTTTCTTTTACATGCTGCTTCCATTTTACTTGTATCCCATCTACCTTTTACTTTCACTGTAGCTGCAACTAAAAAGTGATCTGATATATCTGTGGCCCCTCTATAAACATGTACAGCCTGAAGTCTACCTAACAGTCTTTTTATCTACCCTTAAATCAGGTATAATCACAGATAGCACTACAGACCACTACCCTACCTTCCTCTTGACAAACATTAGTAAACCACCACTTGAATACAACAAAGTTTCATTTAGACTCCATGATGAGGCCTCAATAAGGAAGTTCACAGCTGACCTAGAGACTGTTGACTGGCCTACAGAATTCTCCAAGGCCAATGGTATTGACGACTGGACAGACATTTTTCTTAACAAATTACTTAGACTATACAACAAACATTGTCCTATAAAAACGAAACAGATCACAAACAAACGGTTTGGTTGCCCATAGCTAACCAGCACCATTCTGAAATCCATTGATAAGAAACACCAATATGAAAAGCAATATAGACAGGGCTTAACCCTTTGAGGGTCGACAGGCCCTCTCCGAAACTCGTTCTCAGGGTCGGCCAAATTTAAAAAAAAAAAAAAATTATTTTCTCTTATGAAAAGATAGAGAATCTTTTCCCGATCATAAAGACACCAAAAGTTTGAAATTTTATAGAAAACTTACGGAATTATGCTCTCGCAAAGTTAGCGGTCTCGGCGATGTTTACGCATCGGCGATTTTGCCCACTTTGAGCCCCATTTTCGGCCAATTTCACTGTACTAGTCGACAAAAAACATGAATATTTCGCTAGAACTCCATTTTTTCTATCGAATGGGTGCAAGAAACCACTCATTTATGAAATTCAACTATCCAGTACAGTGGTCAGAATTTAGCAATTTTGCCAATTTCACACAAATTTCAAAAGATGCCAATTTCCGAATAGGGTCCAGAATAAACAAGAAAGACATTTCTGGCACTAAAATGACATTTCCTCTGGTCATTAGTCACGTCTCAAGGCCCCTCTTATATTCTTTTGCTTTCCACTTTGAATTTTTATTCTCACAAAAAATAGAAGATTTACTGTTATGCAGACTACTGCATTAGTGTAAAAAATGGTATAAATATTATTGGTGCACTTGAGAAAGAATATTAGACTCACCAGTTGACGTGCATTGCACGCTTGGCACGATTTGTTTACTTTTGAAATTTGGTAAAAATCGAACATTTCTGCTACTTTGAGCTCAATTTCAAGGCACCTTTCTTTGTAAAACCAGTCAAAATCATCTCAATTTCTGTAATATGTCTTCCATTCTATAAAATGAGACCAAGAAAACTAGAATACAACAATAAATACCATACGAAAATACACTGCAAAGTCGCTGATTTATTAAAAAAAAATGGTAAATTTTTTTTTTCTCATTATGCACTGTGTGCTGCAGGATTTTTTTTAGACTGTGCACACTGACCACATAGACCCATTCTTTCATATGAAGGCCTACCAGCTTTCTCCCACTAGATTTGAGGCCGCTAGAATTTATGAGTACTAGTACGTCAAAAACCCCTACGCGTAAGACGTACTAGTACGACGAAAACCCTCAAAGGGTTAATACACAAAGATATTCTTAAACACTATTCATCAGTCCTCACCAAAGTAATAAAGAAAGCCAAACAACTATACTACTCCAGTAGATTCACTGACACAAGAGGATATATAAAAAAGATCTGGAAAACACTCTCAGATTCTAGGGACCCAAAAACTGAAAAAACCCAAGAATATTGCCCTAACTAAACCTAATGAAACACCACTGCATCCCACTGACACAGCTAACAAGATAAACGACTTCTTCTCAACCATAGTTCTAATCTCGCCAATAAAATCCCAAGCACCAATGCCCATGCCGGGGACTACCTAGATGGGAATTTCCCAAATTCCTTCTATCTTGCTCCAACTGAGCCCATGGAAGTCACCGAAATTATAAAGTCACTTAAAAATAACTCAGGGAATCTGTCTCATGTCCCACCATTATTGTATAAGAGAGCGGCCCATGTCCTCTCGCATGCTATCTCATTACTTTTTAACAAGTCACTAGAAACTAGCACCTTCCCGAAACTACTCAAGATGGCAAGGGTTACACCAATACATAAAGGTGGTGACCCTACAGATTTAAACAATTATAGGCCAATATCAAACTTACCATTGCTATCCAAAATCTTTGAGAAACTCGTGCACAGGAGACTATATTCATTTATAACGGCTCAAAACATACTCAACCCCTGCCAATTTAGATTCAGGAAAAATAAAAGCACTAACGATGCAATCATAAAAATGCTAGATCTGCTTTACACAGCATTGGAAAATAAGGAACATCCACCAGGAATTTTTATTGACCTAAGAAAAGCTTTTGACACAGTAGACAACGGCATCCTACTCCACAAACTTGACCATTATGGTATAAGAGGCCATGCGCTTGCATATTTCAAATCTTACCTTACTAATAGGTATCAGTATGTCACCATTAAAGACACAGCATCAACAACACAGCCACTTGATACTGGAGTTCCGCAGGGAAGTGTCCTTGGTCCCCTGCTCTTCCTCATATATATCAATGATCTTCCAAACGTATCTCAACACCTGAACCTCATTCTCTTTGCTGACGACACGACTTATGTCATCTCTCACCCTAATCTTGCCACCCTCAACACCATTGTTAATGAGGAGCTGATCAAAATATCGACTTGGATGACAGCCAATAAACTTACGCTTAACACTGACAAAACCTACTACAATATGTTCGGTAGCAGAGCAGGAGATGCGCAAATTAACATTAAGATCGACAACACTCTAATTGCCAGGCATAATGAGGGCAAATTCCTAGGCCTATACCTCGACAACAACCTGAACTTCAGCACCCATATCCAACACATAACCAAAAAAGTATCCAAAACGGTTGGGATCCTCTCCAAGATACGATACTATGTGCCGCAAACTGCCCTTCTCACACTATACCATTCACTTATATATCCATACCTCACCTATGCTATCTGTGCTTGGGGTTCAACTGCAGCAACACACCTAAAGCCAATAATAACCCAACAAAAAGCCACAGTAAGAATAATCACTAAATCCCATCCCTGGCAACACACCCCCCCCACTCTTCATAGATCTACAGAAAATATCTACCTGGATGAGTACTAACAAACTTACACTAAACATTGACAAAACCTACTTCATTCAGTTTGGTAACAGAGCTACAGATGTCCCTCTTAACATAATGATAAACGGATCACCTATCACAAAGCTAACAGAGGGAAAATTCTTAGGAATCCACCTTGATAATAGACTCAAATTTCATACACATATACAACAAATTTCTAAGAAAATTTCCAAGACTGTAGGCATACTATCGAAGATACGGTACTATGCTCCACAGTCAGCCCTCCTGGCCCTATATCACTCTCTTATTTACCCCTATCTCACCTATGGAATTTGTGCATGGGGCTCAACAACAAGTAACCATCTCAGACCACTAATTACCCAACAAAAGGCTGCAGTTAGAATGATAACAAATTCTCACTACAGGCAGCACACTCCACCAATATTCAATACACTCAACCTACTCACCATACAAAACATCCATACTTATTACTGCACCTATTACATACATAGAACACTCAACTCTGATATTAACCCTCCCCTCAAACATCTCCTTGCCAACCTCAACAGAACACATGACCATAACACAAGGCACAGATCACTCTTTGATATTCCTCGTGTCCATCTCACGCTATGCAAAAACTCAATGCACATAAAAGGCCCTAAAATCTGGAATTCATTACCTGTTAATATAAAAGAAACACTACCTGTTTATAAATTCAAGTCTCTTCTCAAAGATCACTTACTCACCCAAAACCAAATAAATACTGAATAACTGAACCTTATAAATTGTATATCTTAAATGTTTCTCACAATTATATCACATAAATGTTAAACCTAAAACCCAATCTAACTTTATTATTTTTTAAATTCACTACCTAACAGAATACTCCATTCTACTGAATTTACAACAATGCATGCAACCATATGACCTGTCTTTGTAATACTCACTTGTGCTTTATAGTAATCAGTTTACATTAATGTTTTTCACTGATTTCATCATTGCTTAGTTAATCTTAAGTTAATTTTAAGCCAGCCCGTAATGCTATGCATAGTATAAGTGGCTTTGGCATGCTGCTCTTATCTGTATTTTTTTTTTTTTTGTACCTCTGTAAGTGTGCTCAAATTATAAATAAATAAATAAATAAATAAATCTAAACTTACTCCCTGTTCAGTACATCCACACTTACTACTGTGCAATCTACATCTACAGGACCTTGAATTCCAATATTAACCTTGACCTAAAACGCTTTCTTGATAGTTGCGACAGAACCCACAGGCACAATACCAGACACAAACATCTCTATGACATTCCCCGTGTCCGACTAAACCTTTACAAAAATTCAATGTATGTCAAAGGCCCTAAAATCTGGAACACCCTACCTGAAAATTCTAAAACTGCAGACACATTCATCACCTTCAAAACTATCATCAGAAAACATCTTATCTCCCTGATACACCCTGTCAACTAATTACACGAATACCACCTGGTGGTTAACACTTACACTCACTCACCCATTTGACCATAAACAGAAATATCAATCTCAGTCTCAAAATAATGAATCTTAACTAGTCATAAGTTGGCCTGTGATACTCCAATACTGAAACTATGTATAGTGCCAAAACAAAAGCATTCACATTGCTAAACTCACAAACTAGTATTTAGTCACTTAGCCATAATACCAACTTACCTCATAATTTTGTAATATTTTAAACTTAAGATTTAATTTAAGTCTGCCCGAAATGCCTAGCCATGCTAGGTGTTCTAGTGGTACACTCTGTAATTATTATTTTACTACATGTAAACAATACAATAACCAAATTCTGTAAACTCAGCATTGTAATCCTTATAGAGAATAAACTTTGAATTTGAATTTGAATTTGAATTTGAATTTGAATACGTAGTCAAACAAACTACTGTCATTACGCCTTATATCATATCTTGTATACTTATTTATCCTCTTTTTCTTAAAATATGTGTCACCTATAACCAAACCCTTTTCTATACAAAGTTCAATCAAATGCTCCCCATTATCATTTACACCTGGCACCCCAAACTTACCTACCACACCCTCTCTAAATACTTCTCCTAACTTAGCATTTAGGTCCCCTACCACAATTACTCTCTCATTTGGGTCAAAAGTTCCTACACACTCGCTTAACATCTCCCGAACTCTCTCTCTCTCCTCTACACTCCTCTCTTTTCCAGGTACATATGCACTCTCTTTTCCAGGTACATATGCACTTTTCACATCCGACCCTTATTTTAATCCACATAATCCTTGAATTTATACATTTGTATTCCTTCTTCTCTCTCCATAACTGATCCTTCAACATTATTGCTACCCCTTCCTTAGCTTTAACTCTCTCAGATACTCCTGACTTAATCCTATGTATTTCTCATCACTGAATCTCCCCTACCCCTTCAGCTTTGTGTTGCTTAGGTCTAGAATATCGAACTTCTTTTCATTCATGACATTAGCAATCATTTCTTTCTTATCATCTACACTACATCTGCGCACATTCAATAATCCAAATTTTATAGTTTTCCTTTTCCTTGTTTTTTTAGTAGTTCATACAGGAGAGGGAGTTACTAGCCCATTGCTCCCCACAGTTAGTCGCCTCCTACGACACGCACAGCTTACTGAGGAAGAATTCTGTTCCACTTCCCCAGGGAGATAAGCAGAAATAAACAAGAACTAGGAAGAAAATAAAAGAAAACCCAGAGGGGTTAGTATATATATGCTTGTACATGCATGTGTAATGTGACCTAAGTGTAAGTAGAAGCAGCAAGATATACCTGCAACCTTGCATGTTTAAGAGACAGAAAGAGACACCAGCAATCCTGCCATCATGCAAAACAATTATAGGCTTGCATTTCACACTCATTTGGTTGAACTGTAGTGCCTCCCTGGGTGGTTGCTGTCTACCAACCTACTATATAAATAATGTCAACCCATTTGTGACTGCATATTAGACCAGCCAGTTGGGCATGTACTGGACGATGACATCATTTGTTTACTCTTGAACATCAGCAAAAATCGAACATTTCCACTACTTTGAGCTTAATTTCAAGGTACTTTCCATCCTAAAACCAATCAAAATCATATCTATTGCCATAAGATGTCTTCCATTCTATCAATGAGACCACAAAATTGAGAATACAACCATAAAAACCATATAAAAATACACAGCAAAATCACAGTTTTAAACCAAAAACACAGTCACCGTTTTTATCTCATTATGCACTATGTGCTGCAGGATTTTTTTTTATGTAGTGCACACTTACCACACAGACCTATTCTCTCATATGTAAGCCCAAATTTACTGGTCACAGCTTATCTGAGTGAGCTGAGCTCATGACGACCAACAGTGGCTTCAAAGCCACCTTATCTTTTATTTTTATTAACACAATGGCTGATTCCCACCAAGGCAGGGTGGCCCAAAGAAGAAAAACTTTCACCATCATTCACTCCATCACTGTCTTGCCAGAAGGGTGCTTTACACTACAGTTTTTAAACTGCAACATTAACACCCCTCCTTCAGAGTGCAGGCACTGTACTTCCCATCTCCAGGACTCAAGTCCGGCCTTATCTTTCATAATAATAATAATAATAATCATATCTTTATTTACTGCAAGTACATACATGTACAAGGTATACAGACCATAGCTGACATCAATGACATACTACTATATAGAAAGCCACTTTTTACACTGAGCATTTCAAGCAAATTAGGTCAGTTTTGTCCCAGGGACAGCAGGTGTCTTATGGAAACGTGTCCTAAAGTTTTCAAGCTGTACCGGAGAAGATTCAAACTCAGGAGCTCAGTGTGTGAGCTGAGTGCGCTAGTGATCGAGCTACAGGACAATGTATGGTGTATGTGCTTTACATGAGAAGCATTTCTTTTATTCGTTGGGTCCATGGCTAAGACTAAAAGTGAGCAGGTTATATCAACAAGTGGAGAAAAATAAAAATTAGAATGATTTATGAAACAAGTAGTGGCAGGTTGGTGTGGCAACCCCAGAGATCTGAATTTGTGCTAGCTGAAATTAGTGCCGGATTACTGATGGAACCGGAGTACTGATTGCTGGATTAGTGATGGCCGACCTGTACTAATAAAAAGTGACCAAAGGTTACTGAAGCTAATGGAAACGTTACAATACACTAATTACTGAAGGAAGAACAACATGAGCTTAGCTCTGCTCTTTTAAGTTGTAATAAGTAATCACATACACAGTACATTAACAGTTGTCATGCAGAATACCTGCTTTACATTTTGCTGCAAATAACAATATATAGTGCCAATATATGGCATAGACTGAACTAAATCTCTAAATGATGATTTGGTATTCACTGTGTTAACTGTCACATTATGACACCACTACAGGCCTCAAGCTGTTATATACCTTAACCCCTGAACTGTCCACACCCCTGAAGTTTGGAAAAATATAGCAGTACTGTATCTTCTCAAATGGTAACAACAGTAAAAATGTAAAAGCTGACGTAATGCTTACATAATTAACCCTTTCACTGTCAGTGACGTATAGACATAGCTTACTAGCCAGTGTTGGTGGTGTATTAATACACCAAAACTCTAGCAGCTTCAAATCTAGCAGGAGAAGGCTTGTAGACCTACATGTGAGAGAATGGGTCTGTGTAGTCAGTGTGTGCAGTACAAAAAAAAAAAATCGGGGAGGCTGCAGTGCATTGTGGGAGTGCTAATTCAGTACGCCTTGTTCAACAATGCCTAGCAGTAAGGAATACCTCACTCCCCGGCAAACTGGTACTCTTCCCTTCCCAAGTAATAGTTCTAACACAGACTGAAGTGTCAGTGAAGATGAATCTTATTGCTCTGAGGAGTTGGTAACTGAAAGCAATGCCCTGGATACCAGAAATAGTGCTGAAAACCCAGACAATCACCAACCTTCCACCTCTGGTGCTGGGCCATCCCATTCACCCTCACTTGTACCACAGCAAAAGAAGAAATTCATATTTTCTCATGGCTCACAGAATAGTGAGGATAGCGAGGCTCAGGTTAGGGTGTGTAGAAGAGAGGGAGACTTCTTCCTGGTAAAAGTAGGTCTTAGACAGGGATGTGTAATGTCACCATGATTGTTTAATATATTTATAGATGGGGTTGTAAAAGAAGTAAATGGTAGGGTGTTCAGGAGAGGGGTGGGATTAAATTATGGAGAATTAAATACAAAATGGGAAGTGACACAGTTACTTTTTGCTGATGATACTGTGCTTATGGGAGATTCTAAAGAAAAATTGCAAAGGTTAGTGGAGTGTGTATAAAGGTAGAAAGTTGAAAGTGAACATAGAAAAGAGTAAGGTGATGAGAGTATCAAATGATTTAGATAAAGAAAAAATTGGATATCAAATTGGGGAGGAGGAGTATGGAAGAAGTGAATGTTCTCAGATATTTGGGAGTTGACGTGTCAGCAGATGGATTAATGAAGGATGAGGTTAATCATAGAATTGATGAAGGAAAAAATGTGAGTGGCGCATTGAGGTATATGTGGAGGCAAAAAATGTTATCTATGGAGACAAAGAGGGGAATGTATGAAAGTATAGTAGTACCAACACTCTTATATGGGTGTGAAGCTTCGGTAGTAAATGCTGTAGTGAGGAGGCAGTTGGAGGCAGTGGAGATGTCCTGTCTAAGGGCAATGTGTGGTGTAAATATTATGCAGAAAATTCGGAGTGTGGAAATTAGGAGAAGGTGTGGAGTTAATAAAAGTATTAGTCAGAGGGCTGAAGAGGGGTTGTTGAGGTGGTTTGGTCATTTAGAGAGAAAGGATCAAAGTAGAATGACATGGAGAGCGTATAAATCTGTAGGAAGGAAGGTGGGGTAGGGGTCGTCCTTGAAAAGGTTGGAGGGAGGGGGTAAAGGAGGTGTTGTGGGCAAGGGGTTTGGACTTCCAGCAAGCATACGTGAGCGTGTTAGATAGGAGTGAATGGAGACAAATGGTATTTGGGACCTGACGAGCTGCTGGAGTATGAGCAGGGTAATATTTAGTGAAGGGATTCAGGGAAACCGGTTATTTTATATAACCGGACTTGAGTCCTGGAAATGGGAAGTACAATGCCTGCACTCTAAAGGAGGGGTTTGGGATATTGGCAGTTTGGAGGGATATATTGTATATTTTTATACGTATATACTTCTAAACTGTTGTATTCTGGGCACCTCTGCAAAAACAGTGATTATGTGTGAGTGAGGTGAAACTGTTGAATGATGATGAAAGTATTTTTCTTCTTTTAGGGTTTTTCCTTCTTTTGGGGATTTTCCTTCTTTTTGGGTCACCCTGCCTCAGTGAGAGATGGCTGACTTGTTAAAAAAAAAAAAAATATGATTACACAGATTATCATACATAGCAGCATATGTGTAGATTACTTAGGATAACCCAAAAAAATCAGACAAAGTGACTTGTTTCCATGTGGGTGGTGGGGAAGACAGCATGGCTGGTGGGTAAGACAGCATAGTTAGTGGGGAAGACAGCATGTTTGGTGGGGAAGGCAGAGTGGGTGATAGGGAAGGCAACATGGGTTTGTGTAAACATGTTTTGTAAACAATATAATGATAACAATACTCGTGCTGTTATTGTGTTGCATACAAGTGGATATATATACATGTACATACATTATGCATTATACTGGTCTCACAGGCCACAAAAGTTACTCAAAAAAATAAAATATTACAAAAGAAAAACAGAATAATACTTGCACAAGGGATGAACATGGGGAATATAGGACCACTATAGGTCAAAACCTTGCCAATAAAATCCCAAGCTCAGATACCCCACCAAATGACTACCTCACTGGCAACTACCCGAACACACTGTTCCTAGCTCCGACTAACCCATACGAAGTCTCCCTTATTATCAACGCACTGAAAAACAAGGCAGGAGATTTAAATACCTTACCACCCTTTATATACAAAAAAGCGTCACAAGTACTATCACCAATCATTGCAACACTCTTTAACAAATCCATTGAATCCTCCACCTTCCCTACAGTTCTCAAAATAGCAAGGGTCACCCCGATCCATAAAGGAGGAGACCAAACAGAGTTGAATAACTATAGGCCAATATCCAATTTACACCCTCTCTCAAAAATCTTCGAAAAATTAATTCATAAACGAATCTACTCCTACCTCATCTCCCAAAACATTCTCAACCCCTGCCAATTTGGATTCAGGCCTAATAAAAATACTAATGATGCTATTATACACATGCTAGAACATATATACACTGCAATAGAGAAAAAAGAAGTCCCACTGGGGATCTTCATTGACTTACGTAAAGCTTTTGATACAGTTGACCATGACTTGCTCCACGTAAAATTGTCACACTATGGTATTAGAGGGCACTCCCTCAACTACCTCAAGTCTTACCTCAGCAACAGAAGCCAATATGTGTACGCAAATGGGGCAAGCTCTTCCACACAACCAATTACAGTTGGTGTCCCACAGGGAAGTGTCCTTGGCCCTCTTCTCTTTCTCCTATACATAAATTACTTACCAAATGCTTCGCAATTACTCAAACCCACACTTTTTGCAGATGACACTACATACGTCTTCTCTCACCCGAGCCCAGTCACGCTAGCCAATACTGTAAACACCGAATTACAGAAAATATCTACCTGGATGAGGACTAACAAACTTACACTAAACATTGACAAAACCTACTTCATTCAGTTTGGTAACAGAGCTACAGATGTACCTCTTAACATAACGATAAACGGATCACCTATCACAAAGCTAACAGAGGGAAAATTCTTAGGAATCCACCTCGATAATAGACTCAAATTTCATACACATATACAACAAATTTCTAAAAAAATTTCCAAGACTGTAGGCATACTATCGAAGATACGGTACTATGTTCCACAGTCAGCCCTCCTGGCCATTTATCACTCTCTTATTTACCCCTATCTCACCTATGGAATTTGTGCATGGGGCTCAACAACAATTAACCATCTCAGACCACTAATTACCCAACAAAAGGCTGCAGTTAGAATGATAACAAATTCTCACTACAGGCAACACACTCCACCAATATTCAAAACACTCAACCTACTCACCATACAAAACATCCATACTTATTATTGCACCTATTACATACATAGAACACTTAACTCTGATATTAACCCTCCCCTCAAACATCTCCTTGCCAACCTCAACAGAACACATGACCATAACACAAGGCACAGATCACTCTTTGATGTTCCTCGTGTCCATCTCACGCTATGCAAAAACTCAATGCACATAAAAGGCCCTAAAATCTGGAATTCATTACCTGTAAATATAAAAGAAACACTACCTGTTTATAAATTCAAGTCTCTTCTCAAAGTTCACTTACTCACTCAAAACCAAATAAATACTGAATAACTGAACCTTATAAATTGTATATCCAAAATGTTACTCACAATTATATCACATAAATGTTAAACCTAGGACCCAATCTAACTTTGTTATTTTTTTAAATACACTACCTAACAGAATACTCCATTCTACTGAATGAACAGCAATGCATGCAACCATATGACCTGTCTTTGTAATACTCATTTGTGCTTTATAGTTATCTGTTTACAATAATGTCTTATCACTGATTTCATCATTGCTTAGTTAATCTTAAGTTAATTTTAAGCCAGCCCGTAATGCTATGCATATAAGTGGCTTTTTCATGCTGCTCTTACCTGTATTTTTTTTGTACTTCTGTATGTATGCTAAAATTTCTAAATAAATAAATAAATAAATAGCTAAATTCAAATCCAAATACTGTACCTACAAAGAACTCTCACAGTGATAAACATCTACAGAGTACCACAGTCAAATAGCCATTTTAGTGAAAACCTAGGAAGTATGATAACTGATGCACACTCTCAGGAGACTTCAATATAAATCTCCTGCAAGACCAGGACCCACATGTAACTGAATTCACAAACACTATGAGTAACTGCATGTTGCTACCAACAGTAACAAAACCTACAAGAATTACAGAGACTAGTGTTTCCCTATTAGACCACATCTGGACTAACACCATATCCCCTTTAAAATCAGGCACAATCACATATAATACCACAGACCACTACCCTACCTTTCTCATAACCAATCTAGGTAAATTACCCCAAGACACTACTAAAGTAGCCTTCAGACTTCATAATGAGGCAGCCATTAATAACTTCACAACAGCAATGACAAACATCAACTGGCAAACTGAGCTAGAAATCTATGCAGATACTGATGAATGTATTAAAAATTTTCTAAAAAAGACCAAAAACCTCTATAACAAGCACTGTCCTAAAAAAAAACTAAACAGATCACAGCTTAGAGACTGAACAGTCCCTGGCTAACACCCAGCATCCTCAAATCCATAAATATGAAGCACCTATATGAAAAACAGTACAGAATGGGTCACATAACCAGAGACCAAACAAAACGTTACTCATCTATCCTAACCAATCTGATAAGAAGGGCAAAAAAATTGTATTATGAGAACAAATTATCCAACTTAAAAGGTGATGATATAAAAAAGATCTGGAAAACCCTATCTGAAATTCTAGGAACAAAAAAGATATCAGGAAACAGAACAATCAAACTAACAAAACCAGATAGGAAAAAACCTTGCGGGTAAAATCCCAAGCTCACTGGCACCTACCCGAATACACTGTTCCTAGCTCCGACCAACTCAACAGAAGTCTCCCTTATTATCAACACACTAAAGAACAAGACTTTATATACAAAAAAGCTTCACAAGTGCTGTCACCAATAATTTCAACACTGTTTAACAAATCCATCGAATCCTCTACCTTCCCTACACATCTCAAAATAGCGAGGGTCACCCCGATAAGCGAATCTATTCCTACCTCATCTCCCAAAACATACTCAACTCCTGTCAGTTTGGGTTCAGGCCTAATAAAAATACAAATGATGCTATTATACACGTGCTACAACAAATGTACACTGCACTCGAGAAAAAAGAAGTCCCATTGGGGATCTTCATTGATTTACGTAAAGCTTTTGATACAGCTGACCATGATTTGCTGCACATAAAATTATCACACTATGGTGTAAGAGGGCACTCCCTCAACTACCTAAAGTCATACCTCAGCAACAGAAGCCAAGATGTGTACACAAATGGAGAAAACTCTTCTTCACAGCCAATTACAGTTGGTGTCCCACAGGGAAGTGTCCTTGGCCCTCTTCTCTTTCTCATTTACATAAACGACCTACCAAATGCATCACAACTACTCAAACCCACACTATTTGTAGATGACACTACATACGTCATCTCTCACCCAAGCCCAGGCATACTAGCCAATATTGTAAATACCGAATTACAGAAAATATCTACCTGGATGATGATTAACAAACTTACTCTCAATATTGAAAAAACCTACTACATTCAGTTTGGGAACAGAACTACAGATGTTCCTCTTAACATAATGATAAACGGATCACCTATCACAAAGCTCACAGAGGAAAAATTCTTAGGAATTCACCTTGATAATAGATTCAAATTTCAAACACATGTACAACAAATTTCCAAGAAAATCTCCAAGACCGTAGGCATACTATCGAAGATACGGTACTATGTTCAACAATCAGCCCTCCTGGCCCTATATCTCACCTATGGAATTTCTGCATGGGGCTCAACAACAACAAAACATCTCAGACCATTAATTACCCAACAAAAGGCTGCGGGATTACCAAAACTGTTGTCCATAGGGCTGAGGAAGGGTTGTTGAGGTGGTTCGGACATGTAGAGAGAATGGAGCGAAACAGAATGACTTCAAGAGTGTATCAGTCTGTAGTGGAAGGAAGGCGGGGTAGGGGTCGGCCTAGGAAAGGTTGGAGGGAGGGGGTAAAGGAGGTTTTGTGTGCGAGGGGCTTGGACTTCCAGCAGGTATGCATGAGCGTGTTTGATAGGAGTGAATGGAGACAAATGGTTTTTAATACTTGACGTGCTGTTGGAGTGTGAGCAAAGTAACATTTATGAAGGGGTTCAGGGAAACCGGCAGGCCGGACTTGAGTCCTGGAGATGGGAAGTACAGTGCCTGCACTCTGAAGGAGGGGTGTTAATGTTGCAGTTTAAAAACTGTAGTGTGGGGCACCTTTCTGGCAAGACAGTGATGGAGTGAATGATGGTGAAAGTTTTTCTTTTTTGGGCCACCCTGCCTTGGTGGGAATCGGCCAGTGTGATAATAAAATAAAATAAAAAAAAGGCTGCAGTCAGAATGATAACAAATTCCCACCCCAGGCAGCATACTCCACCAATATTCAAAACTCTAAACTTACTCACCATACAAAACATCCATACTTATTATTGTGCCTACTACATGCATAGAACATTAAACGCGGATATAAACCCTCCCCTCAAACTTCTCCTTACCAACCTCAACAGAACACATGACCATGACACAAGGCACAGATCACTCTTTGATGTTCCTCGTGTTCATCTCACACTATGTAAAAACTCAATTCACATAAAACGCCCAAAAATCTGTAATTCATTATCTGTGAATATAAAAGAAATACTGTCTGTTTATCAATTCAAGACTCTTCTTAAAAATCACTTACTCAACCACAACTAAATAAATACTAAATAACTGTATCTCACAAATGTATAACCTGTGACCCTATCAAACTATGTTTTTTTAACTACATTATTTAACCCTTTCAGGGTCCAGAGGCCAAATTTCAAAGTGCACGCCAGGGTCCAAGAATTTTCAAAAATTATTTTTGTTATTTTTTCTTATGAAATGGTAGAGAATCTTTCTCTGAAGGTAATAAAACAAAAAGTACGAAATTTGATGGAAAACTGATGAAATTATGCTTCTAAACTGTTGTGTTCTTAGCACCTCTGCAAAAACAGTGATTATGTGTGAGTGAGGTGAAAGTGTTGAATGATGATGAAAGTATTTTCTTTTTGGGGATTTTCTTTCTTTTTGGGTCACCCTGCCTCGGTGGGAGACAGCCGACTTGTTGAGAGAAAAAAAATTAACAACATTATCACAAGTTACAAATGACAGCTATGCATCTTTTCATTATTTTTTTACTAGTAATCTAAAAAAAACTCAGTTATTCTAACAGAATTTTATGAAATTGTATGCATGGTTCTTGCATTCTCTGGGACCTATAGGAACATCTCTCTCACTAATTAAATATCAACAGGGCACATAAAACCCTCCAATCTGACTCCTTTTTTTATGGCACTTCCAACTCCGACTCCTTTAATTACATTTTACTGACTCCAACTCTGACTCCAGTAACCCAAGAATTGCTTCCAACTCTGAAACCCTGAATATCAAACCTTTAATGTTGATAGGAAGTTGTAATGCAGCCGCTATATAAATAGACCCCAAAGTACACGCAGCTCCGCCCATATCAGCCCTCATTTTGTCCATATTTGCTGATGGTTTGATAGAGATGCCTCCTGTATCAAAAGTAACACCTTTGCCTGAAAATGTAAAAACAAAATACTGTACATAATAAAGCACTATAGTGTATACAGTACATATTTAAATTTATAGCCAAAATAAATAGTAATATTCAGCGAATTTCATTTTCCTATTACTGGGTATTTATTGCCTGACCTGCATAGGTTGCAAACTGGCCATTCACAATCCAGCTTTGACAGAGTCAAAGTCACATTGTACCTCTGTCCACCAAAAAAGTATTCTGAGTATCTCATGTTGTACACAATAGATCTCACAGATGCTGAGAGTAAACTTCAACTTAATATCTGCTGCCACCTGGCACCCAGTGTCAAAACTACTCCCAGCTCCAAGCCTATGCATAAAGCAAATATTTTGATGACTTTTATTATAACATATGATATTATGGCTACTACATATAAAATACAGTAAACCTTGATTTAATAAACTAACTGCAGGGGGAGGGGGTGCCAATTAAAGTCAACTGTTCATTAACCCTTTCAGGGTTTTCGACGTACTAGTATGGCTTATGCACCAGGGTTATTGACGTACTAGTACGCCTAAATTCTAGCGCCTTCAAATCTTGCAAGAGAAAGCTGGTAGGCCTACATATGAAAGAATGGGTCTATGTGGTCAGTGTGCGCAGTAAAAAAAAAAAGTCCTGCAGCACACAGTACGTAATGAGAAAAAAAAACTCTGACCGTGTTTTTGGATTGAAACAGCAACTTTGCACTGTATTTTCATGTGGTATTTACGGTTGTATTCTAGTTTTCCTGGTCTCCTTTTATAGAATGGAAGACATATTACAGAAATTGTGATGATTTTGGCTGGTTTCACAATGAATAGTACCTTGAAATTGAGCTCAAAGTAGCAGAAATGTTCGATTTTTACCAAAGTTCAAAAGTAAACAAATCATGCCAAGCGTCCAATACACATCAACTGGTGAGTCTAATATTCTTTCACAAGTGCGCTGATATTATTTATACCATTTCTACACTAATGCAGTAGTCTGCATAACAGTAAATCTTCTATTTTTTGTAAGAATAAAAATTCAAAGTGGAAAGCAAAACAAATATAAGAGGGGCCTGGGGGATGTGACTAACGAACAGAGAACTTGTTATTTTAGTGCCAGGAATGTCTTTCTTGTTTATTCTGGACCCTATTTGGAAATTGGCATCTTCTGAAATTTGTGTGAAATTGGCATAATTGCCAGTTTCTAACCACTTTATTGGATAGTTGAAATTGGTAAATGGGTGGTTTCTTGAACTCATTCGATAGAAAAAATGGAGTTCTAGCGAGATAAATATGATTTTTGTCGACTAGTACACAGGAATTGGCCAAAAATAGGGCTCAAAGTGGGCGGAATCACTGATGCGTAAACATCGGCGAGACTGCAAACTTCACGAGAGCATAATTCCATAAGTTTTCCATCAAACTTCATACTTTTGGTGTCATTATGATCGGGAAAAGATTCTCTATCATTTCATACAAAAAAATAATCTTTTTTTTCCAAAAAATTTTGGACCCTGAGAACAAGTTTAGGAGAGGGCCTCTCGACCCTGAAAGGGTTAAAGTCGCATGTACATTAAGACTGAATTATATGAATATTTTTCATAGTCTTAACAGTAGCTGGCAATTTTCAGATTTAATGGACTAAGTAACTGGAATCCCTAATCCATTAAAATGAGGTTTTATTGTATGTTTAGGTTTGTGGAAAAAAACTGCAAAATTATTCCCCCTTGAAGAGAAAATAATGACATTTTTAGCTAAACTATTATTTTCATTTTTGTGTGCTGGTTCATTGTGGGTAATGATACAGACAAAACGGAAGCAATATAAAATGTGTGTGTAAGCTGTTTTGTGGTTTTTACCCAGTTTGAAAAGAATAAATCATTTAAAATCTGTAACAAAATATGTAAGTAGTATATATTTTAATATAATAAAAAATGTTATTATGATTATACAGTAGTCCCCCTATATTCGAGGGGGATACATTTTAAGATCTACCGTGGATACCTGAAACTGCAGCTAGTAGTGAACCCCATATGTCATTTTTCATTTACATACATACCTGTGATAAAGATTAATTGATAAATTATGCAAAATTAATCTAGAATTAGAAGTTCTTCACTCATGGGAAGCATTTCATGGCTTCTCTTAGGCTCTGAAGAATTGCCAGCATCACTACTTTTGCTCTTTGTGGCCATTATTAACCCTCTCACTGTCGAGACCCCTGATCCTGAACTCACTCTCAGTGTCGAAGAATTTAAAAAAAAAATAATTTTTTCTTATGAAATGACAGAATCTTTTCCCGATGGTGCTGACACCAAATGTACAAAATCTGATGGAAAACTCATGGAATTATGCTCTCGCGAAGTTAGCAGTCTCAGCGATAAGTACGCATTGGCGATTTCACCCATTTTGAGCCCTATTTTCAGGTAATTCCATTGCTCCAGTTGACCAAATTCATAGCTATTTCTTTAGAACTCCATTTTTTTCTATGGATTGAGTACAAGAAATCGCCCATTTACTGCTTTCAACTACCCAATAAAGTGGTCATAAATTGGCAATTTGGCTAGTTTCACATAAATTTCAAAATATAGTCCAGAATAAACAATGCAAACATTCCTGGCACTAACATCACATTTTCTTTGTTCATTAGTCACGTCTCCAGGCCCCTCTTATATTACTCTTCCTTTCCATTTTGAATTTTTATTCACACAAAAAATAGAAGATGCAGACTGCTGCATTATTATATAATTGTATAAATAATGTCAACCCATTCATGACTGTATACTAAACTGGCCAGTTGGACATGTATTGGACAATGACGTCATTTGTTTACTCTTCAACATCGGCAAACATCAAACATTTCCGCTAATTTGAGCTCAATTTCAAGGTACTTTTCATCGAGAAACCAATCAAAATCATCTCTATTTCTGTAACATATCTTCAATTTTATCAAATGAGACCAAGAAAACGAGAATACAACCATAAATACCATACGAAAATACACCTCAAAGTCAGCGTTTTAATCCAAAAACAGAGGTTTTTTTTTTTGTGCACTGTGTGCTGCAGGATTTTTTTTTATACTGCACACATTGACCATGCAGACCCATTCTCTCACATGTAGGTCTACCAGCTTTCTCCTGCTAGATTTGAAGCCAATAGAATTTGGGGGTATTATTGTCACCAACACTGGCTCGTAAAACGTATCTATACAGCACCAACAGTGAAAGGGTTAAGATAAAGATAAAGATAAAGGTTCATGTCTTTGTAAAGGTTACAATGTATAATTAAAATTTTGGTTTGCTAAGTACAAAGAAAACCACTGTCATGCCGGGGCATTTTGGGCAGACTAATCCTAATATGTACATGGTAACTACTTAAAACTAGACAGATAATAGTAGTACATAGTAACTACTTAAAACTAGAGAAGATAGTAGTGGTTAACTGTATTACAATTTTATTTAATCTTAATACTAATGCCAGGTAGTCAAGTTGGAGGTTTTTAAGAATAATAATCCTGAAGTTGAACATAATAATAACAATACTTACAAATAATAGTTCAGGCAGTAATATTTCATGGACTGGCAGAAGTTTAAAAGTCTAGAGGTCACATAATATTAACGAATTAGCATTTGATTCCAGCTTGGCAGTACCAAGCTTCTGGAATAAATTTAACATTGCAGATGCTATCAGCTATGCTTGAAGTGCATGGAATGAAGTGCCTCAATGAACATTAAATGCAGGCTGAGGAAAGTTATGGCAGTCTGTGGTTAATTCTTTCACTGATTTCCCCTTGCTTGAGAGTCAGCTTCAGGAAATTGTTCAGCTGGCAAGGAGATTACCAGGTGATGGTTTTGAAGATATGAATGAAGATGTGAATGAGCTCTTAGAAGATGATGATGAAGAAGACAAGAGTCCAGAGGAAATGTTGGCAGAGCTTGATGCACAGATACAAGAGAGGGAGATAACAGAAGAAGTTGAAGAAGAACCTGAAGAAAAACAGTTAACATTGCAGCAGTTACGTGAGCAGTTCCATGTTGCTGCTAAACTAGCAGAAGAGAACCCTGACAAATCTAGAAGCAGTGCTTTGAAAAGAGGTCTAGACCAGCTGATGATGCCTTACCATCGGCTGTGTAATGTACTGCAGGGTAAAAGAGCCCAGAGATCCATTTCAGAATTTATGCACACTCCAATACAACTATCGACTTCAGTACCAGAACCTCTACAATCCACTTCTGCTGACAACCAACAACCATCCACCTCAGCCCAGTAGGGCCACACCATCCATATCCACTCTCTTCACAAGCATCCACAAACACTATTACCCACAATTTAAGGTAAGAAATATAGGTCTCCCTCAACATTCGCGAGGGTTAGGGGATCAAGAGCCTCGCTAATGTTGAAAAATCGCGAATGTTTGGTGCCCCAAAATATTGAAGGGAAATATAATACAATACAGCTTCCTTAACTTGTTGAACGATGAAAAAATCATAAAATACATGAAAACGTCGTACATTGTACTAAATACATACATGTTATGGTTTAATAACATGTCAGGGTATACAACAAATTCTAACCATACAATAGAGTGGAAAAGTAATGTGAAGGGCCTGGGAGTGATAATGTCAGAGGATCTCGCCTTCAAAGATCACAACAATGTATCTTCCTCATCCGCTAGGAAAATGATAGGATGGATAATGAGAACCTTCAAAACTAGGGATGCAAAGCCCATGATGATTCTCTTCAAATTGCTTGTGCTCTCTAGGCTGGAATACTGCTGTACACTACTGGCCCCCTTCAAGGCTGGCGACATTGCAGACCTGGAGAGTGTACAAAGAACTTTCACGGCACACATAAGTATGATAAGGCACCTAAACTACTGGGAACGGTTGAAAGTCCTTGATCTGTATTCCCTCAAATGCAGGCGAGAGAGATACATGATAATATACACTTGGAAGGTCCTGGAGGGATTGGTACCAAACCTGCACACAAAAATCACTCTCCATGAAAGCAAAAGACTCAGCAGGAGATGCAACATTTCCCCGATGAAAAGCAGGAGCACCACAGGCACACAGAGACAACACAATAAGTGTCCGGGGCCCAAGACTGTTCAATTGCCTCCCAGCATACATAAGGGGGATTACCAATAGACCCCTGGCTGTCTTCAAAAAGGAACTGGACAGGCACCTGACCAACCGGGCTGTGGTCCGTATGTCAGCTTGCGTGCAGCCAGCAGTAACAGCCTGGGTGATCAGACCCTGATCCACCATGAGGCCTGGTCTCAGACCGGGCCGCGGGGGCGTTGACCCGTGAAACCCTCTCCACGTAAACTCCAGGTACATATAATTCTATTTACATATGTGTTCCTGTGAGATAGAGACAGAGACAGAGACAAATAGATAGACAGAGATAGATACAGACAGACAGATGGAGATAGAAACAGTCAGTTGGCCAGCCAGGTGGCCAGCCAGCTGCTGGCCAGCCAGGTGGCCAGCCAGCTGCCAGCTAGCCTGCTGAAATTATATGTTCCAGAATTATTTCTTTTTACTTAGGGCACAGGTTATAGGACATTCTGGCATGATGACACTCTCCTCTTAAAAGAGGAGTGTTAATATGACATGACATCAATGAATCCTTGGTGTATGCCGCGCTATTTGCTCTAGCTGGCGCTCAATTGAACTGCTGCTCCCACAAGGTACTAAGTGGTCCCAGATTTTTTTAATATTGTGCACACCGAGGGTTAAGACCCATTCTATGCTGACCAGGTATCTTAGGCCAATTGTGCCAAATTTGGAGGCAGGAAAAATAGAACGTAGATCTACATTTGGAGCGCTAGTGGTAAGAATGTAGATCTACCTTTGGACAGTTAACCCTTTGAGGGTCGACAGGCCCTCTCCGAGACTCATTCTCAGGGTCGGCCGAATTTAACCCTTTGACTGTCGCGGTCGTATATATACGACATAGGAGATACCGTGTTTGACGTATCTATACGCATAAATTCTAGCGGCTTCAAATCAAGCAGGAGAAAGCTGGTAGGCCCACATGTGAGAGAATGGGTCTCCATGGTCAGTGTGCACCATTTAAAAAAAATCGGGGAGCCAGTGGTGCATTGTGGGAATACCATTTCAGTCGTCCTTTTTCAGCATGTCTAGCGGTAAGAAATATGTGACTCCCCAGCAAATCTGGGACTCTTCTCTTCCCAAGTGATGCTCTAACACAGATGGAAGTGTCATTGAAGATCAATTTCATGATTTCGAGGAGTTTGAGACCAAAAGCAATGGAGGAGGAGGAGGAGGAGGAGGAGGAAGAAGAGGAGGAGGAGGAAGAAGAGGAGGAGGAGGAAGAAGAGGAGGAGGAGGAAGAAGAGGAGGAGGAGGAAGAAGAGGAGGAGGAAGAAGAGGCAGAAGAAGGAAGGAGGAAGAGGAAGGAAGGAGGAAGAGGAAGGAAGAGGAAGGAAGGAGGAAGAGGAAGGAGGAGAGAGGAGGAGGAAGGAGGGAGGAGGAAGAGGAAGGAAGGAGGAAGAGGAAGGAGGGAGGAGGTGGAAGGAGGGAGGAAGAGGGAGGGAGGAGGAGGAAGGAGGGAGGAGGAGGAAGGAGGGAGAAGGAGGAGGGAGGGAGGAGGAGGAAGGAGGGAGGAGGAGGAAGGAGGAGGAAGGAGGAAGAAGAAGAAGAGGAGGAAGAATAGGAAGAAGAGGAATAATAATAATAATAATAATAATAATACCTAATAATAATAATACATAATAATATGTTCCCTTGAGGCATGAAAACAGTTCACCCCATGACAGTGACAAGATAAGGGGAGATAACATCTGATAAGAGCTGACCTTTGATGAGCGTAAACGAGGGTGGAGGGAGGGGGGCAGCTGTCCATATGTCAAGAGCCAGGAGGAGGAGGAGGAGGAGGAGGAGGAGGAGGAGGAGAAGGAGGAGGAGGAGTAGAAGGAGAAAGAGGAGGAGCAGAAGAAGGAGGAGTAGAAGGAGGAGGAGTAGGAGGAGGAGGAGAAGGAGGAGTAAGGGGAGTAGGAGGAGGAGGAGGAGGAGGAGGAGGAGGAGTAGAAGGAGGAGGAGTAGAAGAAGGAGGAGGAGTAGGAGGAGAAGGAGGAGAAGGAGGAGGAGAAGGAGAAGGACAAGGAGAAGGAGGAGGAGGAGAAGGAGAAGGAGAAGAAGGAGGAGGAGGAGGAGAAGGAGGAGGAGGAGGAGGAGGAGGAGGAGGAGGAGGAGGAGGAGGAGGAGGAGGAGGAGAAGGAGAAGGAGAAGGAGAAGGAGAAGGAGAAGGAGAAGGAGAAGGAGAAGGAGAAGGAGGAGGAGGAGAAGGAGAAGGAGAAGGAGGAGGAGGAGAAGGAGGAGGAGGAGAAGGAGAAGAAGGAAGAGGAGAAGGAGAAGAGGGAGGAGGAGAAGGAGAAGAGGGAGGAGGAGGAGGAGAAGAGGGAGAAGGAGGAGGAGAAGGAGAAGGAGAAGGAGGAGGAGGAGAAGGAGGAGGAGGAGAAGGAGGAGAAGGAGGAGGAGGAGGAGGAGGAGGAGAAGGAGGAGAAGGAGGAGAAGGAGGAGGAGGAGAAGGAGGAGAAGGAGGAGAAGGAGGAGAAGGAGGAGAAGGAGGAGAAGGAGGAGGAGGAGAAGGAGGAGGAGGAGAAGGAGAAGGAGAAGGAGGAGGAGGAGGAGGAGGAGGAGGAGGAGGAGGAGGAGGAGGAGGAGGAGGAGGAGGAGGAGGAGGAGGAGGAGGAGGAGGAGGAGAAGACGACGACGAACAAACATTTGTCTGTCTGTCTATTTGTCTGTCTGCCAAGCTCCCTGTCTATCTGTCTAGCTGTCTCAGAGAGAGCCACAAGACTGTCGTCATCACGTTTACTCACATCTTCAAGCAGAGTATAGCACTTTGTCTGGATTTTTTGGGTTATCCTAGGTAATTTACACTATGTATACTTGTATTTATGTGTACCTGTGAGACAGAGATAGACAGAGAGAAAGAGAGAGACAGATTGAAAGAGATAGAATGAGGGAGAAAGATAATTAGATAGAATGGAGGGGAAGCAGCATCCGACCCCATTGTTTTGACAGGCAGGAGGGGGAGTGAGTAATGAGACAATATGTCATTTTGACAGCTGCGGACTCCTGACTCAAAACAATTATAAGCCACACACTCCCACCCAAGACAAGCTTGCTGAATGGTGATAATAGCAGTTTTATGAAAGTATCTAGTGACTATATATGTGTATATATATTATAAAAACCAGAAGCAAGAAGGGAAGGCAGGAATGAAGGAAGGACTAGATGAAAGGAAGGAAAAAAGTAAGGAAGGACAGATGAAGGAATGTAGGAAGAGAGGTGGAATGCCCTCCAGGTAGCCTCCAGGTAGGAAAGGAATGAAGGAAATTAGGAAGGAAGGAATGATGACACACGACCATTTACCTAGGATAACTACATAACACAACTGCCTGCTAATACTTTGAAGAAAACTGCTCAGACGAGGTGTTTTGTCTATGTACATAAAAAAAAAACTTCCACAAAAATGCACCCACACTGATTTTATGTGAGGAGTGTAAAACACCATTGTGTATGACACCATGTTTTATGTGTGAGGAGTGTAAAACACCATTGTGTATGGCACCATGTTTTATGTGTGAGGAGTGTAAAACACCATTGTGTATGGCACCATGTTTTATGTGTGAGGAGTGTAAAACACCACTGTGTATGACACCATGTTTCAAAGAGTTCCACAAGCTGCAGAACTTCTAGGAGTATGTTCAGTGACTGTATATTGGTATATATATTATAGAACAATAGTAATAAACAATTTTTTGTATTGTTTGTTTTTGTAAACAAGTTTTGTAAACAATATATTGATAATTATGTTCGTGTGCTTATTGTGTTGTATACAACGAGTGTATATATGTACATTGCACCTTACTTTGGTCTCACAGGCCACATAAGTTATGTGAAAAAATAAAATAATGAAAAAAAACAACAAACCATCAAATACAAGTAAACTAAAGTTTACGGGTGAGCGGCAGTTGCCGCTGTTGCCATACGCGGCTCATTTTCTGCAAACTTCATGCCTCTATATCTCAGTAAGTTCTGATGGGAAAAATTTTTTTTGGGGACTAAAACAATCAGAAAAATAATCTTAACATTTTCATAAGAAAATTTTTTTTTTTTTTTTTCGAATATTTTGCGACACCAGGAGACACTTCAGGATTGGGCCCTTCGACAGTCAAAGGGTTAAAAAAAAAAAAAAAAAAATTCCTATGAAAAGATAGAGAATTTTTTCCCGATCATAATGACACCAAAAGTATGAAATTTGATGGAAAACTTACGGAATTATGCTCTCGCGAAGTTAGTGGTCTCGGCGATGTTTACGCATCGGCGATTTTGCCAACTTTGAGCCCCATTTTCGGCCAATTCCACTGTACTAGTCGACAAAAAACATGAATATTTCGCTATAACTCCATTTTTTCTATCGAATGAGTGCAAGAAACTACCCATTTACCAATTTCAGCTATCCAGTACAGTAGTCAGAATTTAGCAATTTTGCCAATTTCACACAAATTTCAAAAGATAGGGTCC